>NW_024045132.1:3643707-3661793 GCF_012273895.1 Zerene cesonia | reverse complement strand
GTAATAAATGTTATTTGCAGTTAACAATTTTCTTTTTTCTTTATTACAATATTTATGGCAAGACTAGGTATATGTACGTGTAAATAAAGATATTTACTTGGTCTACATATCTGCTTTATAAAGGCGCCAATTTGCTATAAAATGTAATGTAAGTATATCAAATTATCTTCTGAATATTGGATCTTTTTTCATATCAGACATCGTTCATAAACGAGCAAATATTAATATACAAATTTAATGTCCACTTGAAAAATAAATATATAGATATCTGCATTATAAATTAAATTGCTATTAAGAAGTCAAAAAGGCTTTTTTAATATATATAATAGTCTAAAAAAAATATTATTTTATTTTTATTTATTTAATATTTATTCATTCATCCAACAGAAACAATTACAGCAGTTCATTTAAATTTAGCACATAGACACGTAAATAATCTATACTAATATTATAAGGCTGAAGAGTTAGTTTGTTTGTTTGAACGCACTTATCTCAGGAACTACTGGACCGATTTAAAAAATTCTTTCACTGTTAGATAGTCCATTTATTGAGGAAGGCTGTAGACTATATATGTAACACGGTTGAAGCCGGGGCGTACAATAATTATCCATCTCTCACAGTGAACATAAACAGAAAAAAAGAAAAACTCGCTTGTTAGTAATTTACAATCTAATATTCATGTATTAGTAAATGGAACGCAATTTTTTCTTACCGTCATAAACTTATGCATTCAAGCGCACTCGCTGTCATCATCATTAAAAAATCCAAAGAACCTTCTTTGTTAGGAAAAACTAAATTACATTCTAACATCCATCAGTAAATAGTAAAGCAATTGCATTACTTCAAGTTTCATCAACTGAAATGAATATTACTCGGGAATTTTGCTTTGCGCTGCTCTGGATACAAACGTAAATATTTTATTTACTATAAATATTTTATAGTTCAGTAAGCAAGATCGCGAAATATGGAAACGATATTTTCTTGAATGTTTTTTAAAGTAAATTGCCTTATTTAGTCAGTGGAATAGTGACGCAAAATGCAGCTGAAAACTGAGCTCGGAAAACTGAAATAAAGTCACGCAAACCAACGCCTGACGTCTACAATATTTGAGTTGTATATACACAGCTGATTTAAATTATTAATAAGCTATCTTTCTACCCGCGACTTCTCTCGCGTGGACTTTTGTACTACCCGGATTCTCGTAGACGGGGCAGTAGGACATTTTTACGACTAAATGCGTATATTTCGTAAACTATTGATGTTAGCAATAATCCTATTTAGAAATCTACTTTTTTAAGCCTTTTCTCCCACCTTAATCCTTTAACAAAATATTCGCGATAAAAAACATTTTATATATCAATTAATATATAATTACTTTTCTATCTCGGTTACATGTATGTATGGATTACACACTTAACAAATTTTTTAAATTAGATATAGCCCTTTAATCGTAATATTTGCCTGGCATCATATAAAATGCCGTTAAAATCTGCTCAGTGATTATTACATGATTGATGCCCGTATAAATACGTAAATTATCGAACAGAAAAGAAAAATTACTAGACATTGTTTTGGGGTCTATATAACATCCATATTTATTTTTAATAAATATTAAGAGTACAGATGTGGTCTGATTACTGTTTTATTATATATTTTATTTAGTTAAATTTTTTATAATTTACTTCTTGAGATCTGTTTGATCAACAAGTGTAAAAATATTAAAGCGTTATTGCAGGAGTTTGGGTAAATAATTCTATCATTCTGCCCATCAAACACAATCAAATTACCTTCAACCCCCTTTTACTTCAATTATATTTCAGTCCGGCATATTTCATTATGATTATGTGTGTGTATGTACCACTTAAGACCCGATTTGCATGCATGATAACGATTTATATCATTGTACTAATATTATAAATGCGAAAGTACTTTTGTCTGCCTGTTTACCACGGCTAAATGACTGAACTGATGTGGATGAAATTTAGAACTGAGATAAATTGAGATATATATGAGGAAGGACGGAGGAATATTCAAGAAGATTTGGAAAAAAATCTTTCGAGTATTAGGCGAAGTTCGAGCGATTTTTAATAGAAATACTTCTTGATTTATTTGCTTATATACGTTCAATATCCAAAAATAATCAAATCAAATCATTTTTTTTTATTGTGCATCAAAACAAACAGAAATAATCACTACAAGCGGTCTTATCGCTAAAGCAGCGATCTCTTCCAGACAACCTGGTGGACGAGGAGACAGCATGATAAATATTTTCTTTTCAAGATGAAATCGCACATTTTGAGTATGCCTAATGTTTAGTATCATTATACGATTACCAGACAGGCGAATGTAGAGTTATGTTATTTTATACAAAAGCTTTATTTCCACATTTCTGTACTATTTTTATAAGAATATAAACAGGTATGAAATGAGAAATTGAGAGAAATAACGTTGGTTGCTTACATAAATAAATTATTCATTTGATGTTCTTACCTTGAGGGTTTTTGAACGCGGAAAATGGCCTGAACTTTATTTATATTCTGCTTCATAAATACATACTTTTTTTTAATTGAATGATCATAATTATATGCATATTAATTTAATAGATGTGGAAACTAGAACATTATATAAGAATTGGGTGTCTAGCGATATAATATAATAATTTTTATTACTTAGTAATTTATAATTTATAAATAAGTTTTTCAAAAAGATATAGATATTATCTTTAAGCGTTTTTTTAATCTCGAATCGTGGTAGCTTCATGCCATGAAAATGCCAAAATTCATGTAATTAATGCATTTAACTATATAACTATTATGTATGTTATATACGTATATGCCTAGACATAAAACAACAAATAAACGTGTAAATAATAGGTAGTAAATAAACATACATACTTTAATATATAATTATATAACCTCGTGAGTTTTCAACCGATTGACGCGATGCTTTTCGGGCTTTCATCGGAAATTGTTGTCATCTCGTCCCATTGTAGAATTGAGAATTACCTAACCGGGACATCGGGGACCCTTTTTTATAGAAAATATTTCATTGATGAAATGCAATATGTTTAAATCGAAACCTATAGATTCTCGGTAATACCCCATTTAACAAAAGTTTTGAAATTAAATTATTGATTCATATGTGATTAAAAATGTGTAGAATACATTCAATTGTAGTATTATATATTAGTGACGTTATTACCACAATAATCTATAGGAAGCTAAATCCCATTGTGGGCTTACAACCGAAGATATTATGAAAAGGGGCCCATAAGCGTCCTCATCCAATTATAGACGGCTTACAGATAATGAATATGAAAAAATAACATATATTTATCATAATCATATGATGTGAATGTTACTTTCGACTTCGTGTATTGCTTTTTGTGCGGAAGATAATCAAGCACTTGCTGTTTTAGGAAAGTAAAAGAATAAATCGAGCTTCAATACAAAGACATCACAGGAGCATTCCTACTTCCTATCACCTATTATATTCCTATCACGTTTGTTATCTATCTAACCTTTGTATATAACAATATCTTTAAACGAGAAATTCTTATATTAGAAAATAAAGGGGACTATGTTGAATACTAGTTTGATTTGAACAACACAAAAATAATTATAAAAGTGAGGGTAGTTGGGTCGAACATTGAATAAACAAGGTACCGAAAGCAAGACACAATCCTTACGAATACGACCCGTTCCCGCAAGGCGATGTTTTATAGGATTTAGATAAATATAAGTTTGAAGAAGTAAAAAATGATAGCTATATGACAACTACTTTTCTACAAAAATATAACGCCAGAAGTTGCATCTTACAATAATATATTTATATAATATAAATTTACGGTATTTTTTTTATTTACCGCTCTATAGGGAGTACGGAACAAGGAATTGTTTAAAAAAAAACGCTTGAAAATACTCACACTGTTTGACAAATTTCAACGTAATGGCAGTCTTTCAACAAATAACAGTGCACATAATGTAAGGCGATACCTCTCCTCCTGTACGTGAAGAAACCCGAGTTTCTTGTCTTTTGACATAGTAATGAGTACGGTAGGAATACGGGGCATAGGATAGCGAATTATCATATATGGGTATTGTTAGAAATTCCAGGTTCAATCAGTAAATAATTTATATACTGAATGATCAAAATTCATTGGGAATAGTAATGTTAATTTATATATTTTTCTATTATTTTTCTGAAACATCTATTAATACTTTGTTTTATTATAAAAACTGTATTTTGAATTAACTGATTCCGTGGTAAGAAAAATAATAAATTTCCTATTAAATAACTTAAGCCTTTGCTTATTGTAGTTCTTTTTGTATCTATGTCCCGTTTTGTTATCAAGAAACAAATATTTTATCTTAATGACACGAAACTTTAGGTTTTATTGTGTTTTATATAAAATACAGTATCGCGTGTCAGCATAACCTCGGCCTTCTTGCACCTTGTCGCTACGCCACTGTTGTTTGGCTTCACAAACAACCTTTCATATCCATTGATGCCATAACATCATTAACACGTTCACGACGTTTTTAGAAAGGCACAAGCGCTTTAGGGTTCCTTGTAGTATACTTTTTCTACAAAATTAGCTAGAACGCCTGTAAAACCAACTGTGGGTGTTAGTAATTTTCAAAGTTTGGTTATGTCACTATAAAATTACCTTTTACTGTATGTATAAATACTTGTACAATCCAAAAAAGCTAGGCGGCTGAGATATACTCTGATCTCCGTCGTTGATAATATTATATTAATACTTTTAACTATAGTTATTTCAGACATCAAGTCTTCAACCCTCAACATTCTTAGCCTAATATATAACCTTTAACAGACTACTTTGTTCGCAATTAAGATGTGTAAAACCTGAAAGCCTATCTAAACTCATAATTTAAAGCTCCAAAGTTGTCTAAATGGTAATGCCAGCAAGGCTCTGCCTAAGGATAAAAGCAAAATTCTTAAAAAATAAACAGCAAAAGGTTGTAAATCTTTTCCGATAAAATCGAATGGAGATGCTAACGCAGATAAATGAGGCAGCGAGGCAGTGACGCGGGACGCGCTATAAATACTTGCAGCGATCCAAGACCTGACGATAATCTGACGCTACTACGTGAACTCGACTGGGCTGTTCTGTGAGTGGAAATCGTTAGTAGGGGTGATCCAATGCTAATGACAAAATTAAATATAAAAAATTGTCAAAACATTATTACGAAAGTGTGATGCAACGATGGACTACACATAAAATTATGAAGATTTTTAAATTATCGCTATTTAATCACAATAGAAGTTATTGGATACTATTTAGATTTTTTTAATTATGAATTAGTATATTAATGTACATAAACAATTAGTTTATAATAAAACGGTAGACAAACATTTTTTTTTTCTCATAAATACTGCATAGTCCATTATACCACACTCCCACAAAAGACCGGCGTGAAATAGCATTCTGCTGTGTCTCGTTCGGTGAGTGGGGGAGCCGGAGGCACATATCCTTTTCCTTACCCTTCCCAGTCCTTTCCTTTATTCCTATCGCCAATCCTTTCTTAATCCCTTCCCAAAAAGTCGGCAATCCATTTGTAGAGGCGTAAGGTCTGCAATGAACCTTATGCCTCTCCAAACGTTCATGGGCGGTGGTAGCGCTTACCATCAGGCGTCCCACCAGCTCCATTGCCGACTGTAACATAAAAAAAAAAAATGTCCGAGGTATAGATGAAGATAAAAAGATTCGTTATTTCAACCATCATATTTCCATTGAGCCACTGAACCATCGAACAATGGCATCGATTCAAATCAATTTAAACCTATAAGTCGGACTTTCTTTTCAAAATGTTTCGGATACGAGTCTCGCAATCAACAGAAAATGTCCATCAGATTGAAGAACTTTCGGCTCACCTTTACTCCAACTCAAAGACAACATAGTAGTGGTACTGTCGCATCGATCAGTCCCAGGTGCGAGCATTGATCACGTGCCAGACAGATGTACTGCTCACGTACCGCGTTTATCTTGGCGTTCTGATTTTATTCCACAGGTTAAGTGTCTGCGTGGAGATGTTCGATGCGACATTCGGCAGTTTTCAGATGCTCTGGTTGATTTTTTTGAATTTAGAACAACTCTTGGTGTTTTTGTGCAATAACTGTTGACTTCCAATAATAATTGTAAAAATTATTATAAAGGATGTGGACCTCCCATGTGTAAGCTCTTTGCTATATGCTCATGGCATGAATCAATTAGATAATAATAGATTCTCCATTCTCTCATTATATCTCCATACCATCTCCATACAATTCGCTAATTTATTCGCCAACGCAATTGTTAAGAATGTGCAATCTGTGAACAAAATCACCATTGGGTGCTACAGGTCTTCCCTTCACTTTATTAATGTGGTCAGCGACTATTGTTTGTCTATAGGTAAAATAGACACAAATCTATTTATAATTATAAAAAGTCACATTGGTACATTTTTAGGAAACTTTTATAAATGATCTTGACTTTCATCGTGTACTTTCTAAAAATCTTATTCAAGGAATAAAAAATTCTAATATAATGAGGAATTGTATAATACATCATTTTTAATAGGCAATAATAAGCAAAATTGAGACGAACACGAAACAAGCTAATATTGAACGCAAAAGTTTTCAAGTGATAAAAGATGAAAGGCAGAATAGAAAAAAGAAAGTAAAATACAGCACGCCCAAAGGAGTCCTTAGGCCGTTCATAATTTATGGAGTTATTGCGGAAAATATGAAAACACTTCAGAGCTGATAACTCTCGCCTGGTGCACAATAACTTACCTTACTATCTATTAGCTGTGGTATTTTGTAGCGGAAGTTTTATTTAGTTTTACTTAACGGTGTTAAGGAAATTTTTCTTTTGTGGTATTTTGTCTTGCATCATTTTAGAACGCGTTTTTTTTTACATATTATAAAATGAAGTTACTTTCTCTGGCCCTATGTCTCTGTATGCTTAAATCTTTAAGACTAAGCAACAGATTTTAGTGGTTTTTTTTAACAGATAGAGTAATTTAAGAGGAAGATTTATATGGATAAAAACATCAATTAAATTACTACGAATTTAGCGCTTGCGAAGCCGCGGGTAAGGGCTAGTATTTACATAATATTTTACCGATATTTTTATTGCGTCACAGCATGTGGGTTCCATTGAATTTGTTCAAAAACTTATTTTTGAATTAAAGTACATAACGTATTTAGATATTTATGTCATTGTTCATATACTTGTATAGGTAACTAATTGTTCAACTTAATAATTAATCACACTAATATTACAAAGGTGGAAGTTTGTTTGCTTGGATGCTCGTCCGTCAATCACGCTAAAACTACTGAACGGTATTTGGTGAAATTATAGACAGTACTATCACAGACAGTGTATGAGCTGACTTGGGTGATGGAATACTTTTTATTCCGATTAAATGCACCCTTGGGATAAAAACGGAATATTGATATCCGGGTGAAGCCGGCACGAGCGTCTAGTATGCTAATAAAAATGTGTCAATTCTAAGCCTGTGTCCCATCAGTGGGAATATATATATATATACTAGCTGCACCCGGCAAACGCTGTTCTGCCTTACTCTTAGTATAGATGTTAGCCGATTCTCAGACCTACCCAATATGCTTACCAAATTTCAGAGGAATCGGTCAAGCCGTTTCGGAGGAGTATAGAGACTAACATTGTGACACGAGAATTTTATATATAAGATATGCTGATAATGATGATGACGAATTATATATAACAACGAGCTCTACAAACATGAACCATTTATCGATGAATAAATTCGTGTCAACTAGGCCTCCAGTACTTACGGACCCAAAAACATTGTATTTTATTTAGCTGTAAAAAGTTTATTGTCGCGACGTAACCAGTTTAATGCCTCCCAAAAGAAACTGAATTTCGTCTTGGCTTTTACAACCGTTTTTATGCTCTTATCAGGTATATAACGATCAGTCAGCCTGCACTGCATTTAACATAATTTACTTAATGTTCGTGGCGTTTTTTGTAGGTTAATTAGCTGCATTTTTGTTGTTGTTTTTTGTCATATAATGTAATTAATATTGACAAAGTTCTTCGGTTAACGTTTATTAATATTATAATGATTCATATGCCATCAATTGAAACATTCAAGTACACGTATTTATTGGTTCTAAGAGCAACTGTTGGAATATAATGTTTTTGAAAGTATGTAAAGGTGTAGGTAACTTAAACTTAAACCTTACATAAAAACTACATGCTTATGTAATAATTTAAACAATTGTTATAAATATCACTTCGTTGCGATGTGATAAATAGACAAACATTTAAACACCCTTTCGCATTTATAATTGTAATAGTAACTACCATAGATATACTCTGTTCTATTAAACTATTTCTATTGAAGATTCTGTAGCATTTGAAGGCACAATACTCAAATAACCAAATAATATTACTAACGAATTCATATTTCATGTATTATTTATGTAATAATTTGCGATATTGAGTTTTATAAATGAACGGTTTCGTCAAATTCACACTTCCCTGGAGAATTTTTAAGGAAATACCAAATATTGTTCTGACATTAATTCAATATTTGACGAGAAATTCTTGTTTGGAATAGTAATGTTTGTTATTGAAAAATATTTATATTCTATGGGTATTCGAAAATAGTTACGAAAATTAAAAAGAATTTTTATTTTCCGATATTGATTCCGTTTGATTCCGTCGTGAGTAGCATAGAGTAAGTATTACACTAGTCAATGGAGAAAACAGAACTAATGTAAATACATATTATATTTATTTTATTTAAAACATGCATTAAAAAAAATATCTTTGTATGTCACGGAGCTCTGTGTATTAATACTGCAAGCAAATAAGCACTGCCAAGCCTAGATTTGTCTTTATTCCATATGTTATTTGTGTGCTTCTACTGAAAAAATCCAAATAAAAACCTATACTATAAGCCACAACCCATGCATCGAAACGCTGGCGTTAAAATTATGTCTCTTCTATACAATGGAAATCAAGGTATATTTTTCCACCCCAGAAACTTTCTCGATGAAATTTGACTACGTTTATATTATGGTTCATTAATAATTCCTAGCGTTAAACGTATCTTAATGGGTTCCGTGCTCACTAGTCTTAGATTTGACTACTAAGTTGCAATTGAAAGCCTTTCTTGGATAATTCTTTTGTACTCTTAAATGGTAATAGTTCATTCGAATATGTTTGCATTGGTTTTTAGAATATAATGTCTTAATGTAGATGTCCATAGGTAAACGATTGGTATGAATGGAGAATAAGATTCATTGATGTTAGTTCTTGGGAGTGGTGAGGAAAACGGAGGGAAACGGGCCTCCGGCTCCCCAAGTACCGTACGAAACATAGTGGCATGCCACTTTATCATTCTATGGGGTTGTGGTACTTCCCCGCTGCGAGCTAGCCCAATTCGTGTCGAAGCGTGCTCAACTCCCACGTACGTTTGTGAAGTCCAAATTTCAAAAGACGATAAAAAATGAAAATTCTGTATTATATATTTAATTAAAAAACAAATATTGCGCAGTATATAAAACAAAAATAACTTAGGGCCCCTAAGAAAGTAGTGTACTGAGATATCTCTGTTTCCCGTCGATTAGCCTCGCAAATGAACTGAGAGAGTATTGCAGAGGTGTCGCTGAAACGAATGTCTGTCTACCAATGCTAGCTTGATGTTTCACGTGCCGAAGTCATGAGATAAACAAATGATGAGTATTCATTTATAAGAAATCCAAATACTCGTATATTATGTATGGATGATTTCGTATGAGAAAGCACCTCTTACGTAGTCATATTATTGCTTTTAATGGATGAACATTATCTTTAGAGAAATGAAGTGTTTTTGAAGTTTTTCTTGTATTACTATAAAATATATTTATGACTTTAATTCATAAATATGCTATTTATTGATTGCCGTGCCGCCCGTGGTACATATATAGCCTAAAGCCTTCCTCAATAAATGGGCTATGTAAAACTGAAAGAATATTTCAAAACGCATCAGTAGTTCCTGTGATTAGCGCGTTCAAACAAACAAACAAAAAAATTCTTAAGCTTGATAATATTAGTATAGATTATTGATTTCTCGAATTCCACAAACTTTCTTTCTCCATGGACATCCTTCCGATCGAACCATAATATGATAAGTATATTCCGCAACAGCTTTAGTAGGTATAATATATAAGTATGTACGACTAGGTGCGCCCCGCGGTTTCACCCGCACAAGTCTGTATCCCGTACGAATATCGCGATTAAAAGTTGCGTATATGTTATTCCAGTTGTTCATTATCTACGTACCAAATGTCATTGCAATCGGTTCTGTAGGTTTTGCGTGAAAGAGCAACAAACACACACACATCCTTACAAACTTTCGCATTTATAATATTAGTAGGATAGGATTAACTGCAATACACTACAATTATTTTAGCAAGAATTCTTAATATTCTCACAAATATATGTATATATATATATATATATATATATATATATATATATATATATATATATATATATATATATATATATATATATATATATATATATATATATATATATATATATATATATATATATATATATATATTTATTTATATGCTTATATAACCTTTGATTACAATCAATATAATCACAGTTATAACTATCATAATTAATTACACATAATTTTTCAAAAATTTAATGAAACCGATATTAAGAAATCCAAATAAAACATGCTACAGTACGAAAAACGCCAAAAACAACGTAACACTAACTTTAAACCATTTTAACAACCGAAATTACTTCCTAAAAGCCAAGAATTCCTAAGTATCTCAATTAACTTTAACAGTTTAATGTGAAATTAAAAACGTTTGTATGATAATTTAGAACTTTAGTCGTGTCAGGAAAATTAAACCCTAGACCGGAGGTCAAGACTCTTACAGCTAATGGAAAGAAGTTTTTCCATCTAACCATAAATGGATGCTAGTCTCAACTTTGTACCTATGCTGATAAAGTTGCAAATCGCGTAGAAAATTAGGATAATTATAGCGATACTTGTGTGGTTATTTAAAAATGTTTTCATTATTCGTACTATATGAATTTCAGAAGTTTTCTATGTTATACGTGTTACTTTGGCTGTAAGTCACGTAAAAACTTCGAATTATTTTTATTCTCGAGGATTCGCAGGCTCTTTTGAATTAGTTATCTTAAGAATCTCCTTACAGCTGGAGAAATTATTTTTCTTGGTAAGAAAAGTTAGGTCTTATTATTCTTATCATATACTTAGCTGCGTTGATATTTGTGAAAACAATGGCGTGTTTGTATAACCTGTACTCACTTTTGGATGAATAAACTTATGTGGAAGTTATAACAATATGCTGTAATCAAAATATATAATGAAATTTGTAAATGTTCTAATATAAAATAAGCAGTGGTGGCTCAGTGGTGAGGACCTCGGACTTCAAAAATCGATAAGTCGGGGTTCGAGACCGGGCGAGCGTGCAGGAAATAAATTGATTTTTCAATTTATCTGCACATGTGGATAACATCACCATTGCTTGAAACGGTGAAGGAAAACATCGTGAGGAAACCGGCATGTCCAAGAATCAAAAGTTCGACGACTTGTGACATCTGCCAACCCGCACTTGGCCAGCGTGGTGGATTATGGCCTGAACCCTCATAGGAGGCCTATGTCCCAGCAGTGGGAACGTGTATGGGCTGATGATGATGATGATGATGAAATGTACTAAAATAAGATGATAATATAATTTAAAGTGTTACTGTTGTTGTATTTCACTAACTTATATTGAACAATATAACAAGTTTATATAACAATAGAGTCAAATGTTCTATATTATATAATTAACGTGCTCGGGACTTGATGACATATTTGATAATAATTACTTTTGGATGTTTGTTTGGTAAGTTTAGAGGATTGTCATAGAATTTTTTTATTCACATCTAGATCTGATATTACTCATATTTTTTCATTCATAAAGATTAGAATACATGGCCACATTTGTGGAAGACTTCGAAAATCCTCTTAAAACACCACATCTTAGTAGATTTATAATGAAAGTTCCACTGCAGGTGTCCTATAAGGGTTCAGACTATAATCTAAAAAATAAAATAATATAAAATAAAAAGAGAGCTTATGACTACCTCCGAAAGCCGGCAACAGCTCCACAAAAGCTATAACAGCTTTGTGAATGCTCATGGGCAGTGGCGTTGCCTCATGTGACCCACTTGCTCGGTTGCTCGCTCTGTTATAAAAAAAAAAAAAAAAAATCCACGACATTGACTAAGTGCGGGTTGGCAGATGTCACAAGTCGTTGAACTTTTGATTTTTCGACATGCCGGTTTCCTCGCGATGTATTCCTTCACCGTTTCGTATGCAATGAACTCAAGCACACCAAATGTAATATAGCTAAGACCTCGGAGTTTCACTCGTGGTTTGAACTCACGTTTGTATATAGATTTATATTCCCAACGTTTTTACGGGTTTTCCATAACGAGCGAACCGCCGCGGCCTGTCTGCATTCACAAAATTGACCGGGAAGTAAGCTCGGCTAATCTGCTCAAAGGGACAGGGATGGCAACGGATTGTGTCCTATCTCGGATCGTTATATATCCAGTAAATAAAATGTATTCCATATTCAGCGATACTTTTTACGTAGCGGTTGTGCCAAACGCTGCAGTTTAGAACTGCTATTTTATGCTCGATTGAGTTATGGGATGAAGCGATTTGGAAAATATAAATTGTAAAATTCTTAATAGTACAACTAAATGAAGCCACGACACAATGTAACTGCTGTAAGTCAGATAAGGAATTCCATCCTCTGTGTTTCGTCTCCATGATCAGATCGACTCTAGACTTTCATTAAATCGTTGACTTCAAAATACTTATTGAAAAAACATAACGAACACATTAGCCGTACCTTCGATTTACAAAATTTCGCCTCATTTTCTCTGTGCTATCATAATTAGATCCAGCTTTTTTCACTCATGGAACATTTTCATGGAACTGAACATGTTGTTCTGACATTAATTTACTTTGCTTACATAATTTAACTCAATAATTGGGCTTTATACGTTATATACTGTACAAACAAACTATTTAAACTATATTCACTCTATGTATACTATGTCCGCGTCATCCCATCGCGTGCCCCTCAATGTTTGTCGGCTGGCCTGCGCCGCAGCAGTATTCTTTTTCTCGTATATCCGTGAGCCTGCCAAGCACTGTATCAACTCCATTTACCCGTTTTTGAGCCAAAAACGAATTGCAACGGAGACGCCCTCGCTATATCCAAATTGTCATGAATTAAATTATTTGAAAGAGCTATAAACATGGCGACCTATTTTTTGTGCTCCTCTGGAGTTTGAGCACTAAATGGATTCGGCAAGTCAAAGAATATAAAGCTACTTTCATTCGAATTGAGGCAATTTAATTAATTGTAAGACAGTGTTCTTTAAAAAAAATCGAGTAGGCTTGACGTCCGGGGCTATGAACTTAGAAAGGATGTTGTTAATAATAAATATACTGGAAACATGATTTTAAATTATTGTAGAGAGGGAATACTGAGTTCAATAGATTGCTTTTTATATACACCAATTACTGTAGACCGTCGTCGTCGCTTGTTTTCATATCTTTCCTCAAAATGGAAGACAACGTTTTTCGCGTACTTTTTTCTTATCAAATTATGTATTATTTCCTTTCAAATTATTGTTCAAATATTGTGTTAGTAAAAAGATATAAAAGGAACGATCATCTTGTTTTTTTTTCGTTATATTAAATTAAGTTGCGTATAAATAAAAATAATAACAATAAAAAAAAGCTTTCACAGAGAAAAGTGGTGAGGTAGGTAGGTCATAGGAAATAAAGGACCGATTCAAATAAAAGAACATATAAATAATTTATAAAGTCTCATATAATGTTACAATGAACGGCTTATAGCCTTCGGCTTATTAGGCCTGCTTCAAACAAAGTTCAAATATTAAATTATTATCAGGCGCTGTAAAATGTAACCTCTTTTTATTTATGTATATAAAATATGAATCTCGGAAACAGCTACGATGATTTTCATGAAATATATAATTTTGTATGGGGGAGCCGGAGGCCCATATCCTTTCCTTATTCCCAGTTCTTGTTTTATTCCTTTAATTTCCCATTCAAGTTTAGTTTAATTATAAAAGTTTGATTTGAAAAACATAAAGCATATTAAAACCCTTTCGACTAATAATCCCTTAATGCCAGTTATTACATAGTATGTATTTAATATTATTATATTCGACCGTCACGGCCCTTAACTACACATAAAGATATTCAACACAACAGTCATAATAAAAAAGGAGATACACTTAGCTGTTTCGTCAAGTGAATAAGGTACTGGGCACACTGGCTCCAATTTATTTACACAGACACTCGAGTCCCCTTTAATTAATTGTTTATCTTTACTCTACTTCTTCGAGTTTGATCGCTCCTTGAAACCTACACTAAATTTAATTACAAATTTAAGTGTTAATTTATATTTAGTTTCATATATCTTTTGAGTTCACTTGAAATATTTTATTTAGTATGTTGTATATTTTATTACATGTAATGGAACGAAAAAGTATTAAAATATTTAATTTCATTGATGATTATTCATTAAACATATGAGAATATATTTATCATCAATACGTAACAGTACATCAAGTAGCAAATTTATACAAATCGTCCCCGGTTTACCCAACCTTTCCACTGATCGGTAGTTTAACAGCCATACCTTGTATATTTTTAAACAATTGCCATCAAAAAGGAGGAGTTTATATACTCATATGTTAGTCTATTTTATGTATGACGATGTTTTCAGCCATTGGAATCGATTTTAGAAATGTTTGTTCTCCCTTACACTAGCACATTTCGAACGATTTCAAAATATAGATGAGTGGTTAGCGCGAAGTAATTATATTAATTTATTTTTCTCTTTAGAGGTTTGAAGTCGGTTCAATGTTTCTTTAAAATTTATTTACAGGGCTCTACCACGCTATCGTGGTTAACGTATTATAACGTATAACAGAAGCATTCTATGTTCGAACCTCACTTCACATAAACACAGGGCACACATGTTGCCCACAATAGTATGTACGCGTAAAGAAAAATCATTGAATGATTAAAAAATCAAAATTAATACGGTGCATTAGACATATCCAGAAATGGAACATGTTATCTTTCATATATGAAAATTTAACGTTTGCTTACAGATCAAAAAATACTGTTTATAGACCTTTTCGAACTCGTCGAACCCTGATAAAGAATACTGCTGCTTATACTCTAAATTACAACTAAATTGATTTCGTAACGTTTGACAAAGAAACATGACGACATTACAAACGATAAGATTTATACAATCACGAAGTTACCGTACATTGTAAATATATTTAAAGCATTTAATCCAAAAGTTCCACGCTTTAAAACAATTTGCATCTTAAGACAACAGGTGATATAATTCAAGGCGCTTTATGTGTTTTTTGTTCTGTTTTCATTCCGGGTTGTTAACTCCAGGGAGGAATGATAAACGACCGGATTTATTTTCCTCTATGACACTCGAGAAAAAATACTTTCCCGCAATGTGGTCGTTCGTGCTTTGTTTAAGCGAAAATGGCTTTTGTTTATTTTCCACTTAAGGGTTACTGCTGGAAGCGTTGATTGTTGGTCGTACTAATTTTTAGTTTAACACAATTTTTAGTTGAAAAAATATGGAACAATGGTGAAACAGGGGTAATAGAATCTAGATTTTGCATTGACTTGCCGAGTTAAAAGAAGATTTTATAAAAGAAACGAGAAGGACTTGGGGAGATTTACAACTTTTATTTTATACGAACAGACCATGTTCTTTATATGCTATTTTGGCATGAAGAAAAGTCAGACACACAGACATACACATTATCATCTTCAGCATCATTAGTTAATTCGTACTAATCTTTACTAGTATTATAAATCCGAACATCTGTTTGTCTGTCAGTCTCACCAATTTGAGTGAAATTTGGTAAAAACATAGTTTAAGAATGAAAACAGACATAGGATAGGTTTTATTCAGGAAACCCATCAGGAACGGCAACTAAACGAATTTTTCTTGAAAGCATATAAACCCATTTATTGTGGCAATTTACACCATCCACATCACAACTACAGAATCAAACGCGGAGCCAGTGCAATGTGTGTCCTGATTTAATATAAAAACGCCCATAAACCGTAATGTAAGACAGCCAAGGCATTATAACGCCATAAGTCATGACAACCATTTTAATTCGCTCTGAGAGAGGACATAGATCACCGCTGCAGCCTGAATCGAATTTTCTTCGCGTCCAAGAAATTTCCCAGAATGTTTGTAATATGAGGGTAGTTTAATACATAAATTACGTCATGCGGTTCAAATCTGTCTAGATATGAATTCATGGCAAACTTTTTGGGATATAAAAGATAGGTGTCGAGATCTCATATGCTGTATTTGAATGTAAATGAGAGATGCTATATTTTTGCGACGTGTTTGAATGCATAATGATTTGGAAATTGTCTCGATGTTTTAAGGTTTGGTGTGTTCTTATACGTGAATATGTATCTGTAGGTGTTTTATGTTATTTTTCTTTATACACTGAGCTACGTCACATTGTGTATCTAAGAATGTTACTTTATTTAGCGTCTATTATTTTATTTGTTGTTGGCTGATATAAATTTAGTAGTCATATGAAAATCTGTATTTTTCTTTTGTGTTATTACCACATAACTTTTGAAAAAAGAACCAATTTTTATGATTAATTTATTTATTTTAACGCCGTACGTGGGCCACGCCTTTAAATTTGATTCTGACAATATGAGGGCGGTTCAGCTTTTTTTAAATTATTATTGAACTCAAAATATATTTCAGGGTCAACCAACAAAACAAATTTCAGAAAAAGTCGTAACGAAGTGAATTTTAGATATAGATATTATTTGTGCCTGGAGATAAAAAGGTACAAAGTGACGCAGACAACTTTTTACCGCGGTAAAACATTTTATTCTAATGGGAAATTGCCTTGACTACAAGGAGGAACCTGCGGACGGAATGATAGCTATGACACATATGAAGTTTGTTTGAAACTAAATGCTTATTGATATTACTCATCACAAATTTGCAAGATCATAATACAAACATATAGGAGCTATTGAAGGCAGCCGCTTTTTTATATAAATTACTACACATTTTAAATGGATTTCTTGATACAATCATTGATTTAATATCACACAGTATAAAGCAACACCGCGTCTCGCGTCTGTTCTGTATGTATGCTTAGATCTTTAAAATTAAAAACAGATTTCAATGTTTTTTTCTAGTAGGAAGAGTGATTCAAAAGGAAGGTTTTAATGTATAATTACATCTTTTAATCTAATTTAACTCCGAATTTAACGCGTGTGTAGTCACGGGCGAAAGTTAGTGAGCAGTATAAAAATATTTGTCAATTTTTTCCTACGTATCATTAGTTGGGACTCCACTTGCAAAACATTAACATCTTCCGTTTAAATAAGTACATTAAAATCACAAACAAATTGTAGCTAAGAATAAAGTTTCAGTAGAATCGTGCACTACCAAACCAGTGATTTGAGAAGCAATGCAAACATAAGTATGAATATGTGAAGTTTAAGTTATTTAAGAAAATACCCATCCCAGCACCGCACTCGGTGCTCTAAACAGGATCCGTGACGCAATTTTTACTCAGAATACATTGTATCTAATTCAATTTGCTTATCCGGGGCGGCTTTGTGCGAGCCAGTTTCAATAGAAAAATACTCCAGTCCCGAATAAACATCCGTCTATTTAATTATTCTGGATTAAGACGCCATTTTGTAATTCACTGCCTATTGACGCTGACGAATTGGATTACGCTATGTTTATACAATTGTGACTTTATTGTGTAACGGATGAGATGATATTGAAATTAAAAAAAATGTGCTTTTTGTAAAACTACTACCCAGCTAAAAACAGAAGTTCTCAGTCAGTCAGTTTAGATGTGGTAGTCGAGCACGCTTCGGCACAAATTGGACCAGCTCGCACCGGGGAAGTACCAC
>NW_024045132.1:3621800-3642707 GCF_012273895.1 Zerene cesonia | reverse complement strand
TCTTTCACAAAGAAAAGTGGGTAGGTAGGTAGGTCATAGGAAATAAAGGACCGATTCAAATAAAAGAACACATAAATAATTTATAAAGTCTCATATAATGTTACAATGAACGGCTTATAGCCTTCGGCTTATTAGGCCTGCTTCAAACAAAGTTCAAATATTAAATTATTATCAGGCGCTGTAAAATGTAACCTCTTTTTATTTATGTATATAAATTATGAATCTCGGAAACAGCTACGATGATTTTCATGAAATATATAATTTTGTATGGGGGAGCCGGAGGCCCATATCCTTTCCTTATTCCCAGTTCCTGTTTTATTCCTTTAATTCCCCATTCAAGTTTAGTTTAATTATAGAAGTTTGATTTGAAAAACATAAAGCATATTAAAACCCTTTCGACTAATAATCCCTTAATGCCAGTTATTACATAGTATGTATTTAATATTATTATATTCGACCGTCACGGCCCTTAACTACACATAAAGATATTCAACACAACAGTCATAATAAAAAAGGAGATACACTTAGCTGTTTCGTCAAGTGAATAAGGTACTGGGCACACTGGCTCCAATTTATTTACACAGACACTCGAGTCCCCTTTAATTAATTGTTTATCTTTACTCTACTTCTTCGAGTTTGATCGCTCCTTGAAACCTACACTAAATTTAATTACAAATTTAAGTGTTAATTTATATTTAGTTTCATATATCTTTTGAGTTCACTTGAAATATTTTATTTAGTATGTTGTATATTTTATTACATGTAATGGAACGAAAAAGTATTAAAATATTTAATTTCATTGATGATTATTCATTAAACATATGAGAATATATTTATCATCAATACGTAACAGTACATCAAGTAGCAAATTTATACAAATCGTCCCCGGTTTACCCAACCTTTCCACTGATCGGTAGTTTAACAGCCATACCTTGTATATTTTTAAACAATTGCCATCAAAAAGGAGGAGTTTATATACTCATATGTTAGTCTATTTTATGTATGACGATGTTTTCAGCCATTGGAATCGATTTTAGAAATGTTTGTTCTCCCTTACACTAGCACATTTCGAACGATTTCAAAATATAGATGAGTGGTTAGCGCGAAGTAATTATATTAATTTATTTTTCTCTTTAGAGGTTTGAAGTCGGTTCAATGTTTCTTTAAAATTTATTTACAGGGCTCTACCACGCTATCGTGGTTAACGTATTATAACGTATAACAGAAGCATTCTATGTTCGAACCTCACTTCACATAAACACAGGGCACACACGTTGCCCACAATAGTATGTACGCGTAAAGAAAAATTGTTGAATGCATTAAAAATTTGTGTGTGTGTGCAGTGCATTAGGCATATCCAGAAATGGAATATAATATCTTTCATATATGAAAATTCAAGGTTTGCTTACAGACAAAAAAATAATGTTTATAGACCTTTTTCGAACTCGTCAAACCCTGATAAAGAGTACATTATTGCTGCTTATAGTCTAAATTACAACTAAATTGATTTCGTAACGTAACGTAGATTTATACAATCACGAAGTTACCGTACATTGTAAATATATTTTAAGCATTTAATCCAAAAGTTCCACGCTTTAAAACAATTTGCATCTTAAGACAACAGGTGATATAATTCAAGGCGCTTTATGTGTTTTTTGTTCTGTTTTCATTCCGGGTTGTTAACTCCAGGGAGGAATGATAAACGACCGGATTTATTTTCCTCTATGACACTCGAGAAAAAATACTTTCCCGCAATGTGGTCGTTCTTGCTTTGTTTAAGCGAAAATGGCTTTTGTTTATTTTCCACTTAAGGGTTACTGCTGGAAGCGTTGATTGTTGGTTGTACTAATTTTTAGTTTAACACAATTTTTAGTTGAAAAAATATGGAACAATGGTGAAACAGGGGTAATAGAATCTAGATTTTGCATTGACTTGCCGAGTTAAAAGAAGATTTTATAAAAGAAACGAGAAGGACTTGAGGAGATTTACAACTTTTATTTTATACGAACAGACCATGTTCTTTATATGCTATTTTGGCATGAAGAAAAGTCAGACACACAGACATACACATTATCATCTTCAGCATCATTAGTTAATTCGTACTAATCTTTACTAGTATTATAAATCCGATCTGTTTGTCTGTCAGTCTCACCAATTTGAGTGAAATTTGGTAAAAACATAGTTTAAGAATGAAAACAGACATAGGATAGGTTTTATTCAGGAAACCCATCAACTAAACGAGTTTTTCTTGAAAGCATATAAACCCATTTATTGTGGCAATTTACACCATCCACATCACAACTACAGAATCAAACGCGGAGCCAGTGCAATGTGTGTCCTGATTTAATATAAAAACGCCCATAAACCGTAATGTAAGACAGCCAAGGCATTATAACGCCATAAGTCATGACAACCATTTTAATTCGCTCTGAGAGAGGACATAGATCACCGCTGCAGCCTGAATCGAATTTTCTTCGCGTCCAAGAAATTTCCCAGAATGTTTGTAATATGAGGGTAGTTTAATACATAAATTACGTCATGCGGTTCAAATCTGTCTAGATATGAATTCATGGCAAACTTTTTGGGATATAAAAGGTAGGTGTCGAGATCTCATATGCTGTATTTAAATGTAAATGAGAGATGCTATATTTTTGCGACGTGTTTGAATGCATAATGATTTGGGAATTGTCTCGATATTTTAAGGATTGGTATGTTCTTATATACGTGAATATGTGTCTGTAGGTGTGTTTTATGTTATTTTTCTTTATACGCTGAGCTACGTCATATTGTGTATCTAAGAATGTTACTTTATTTAGCGTTTATTATTGTATTTGTTGTTGGCTGATATAAACTTAGTAGTCATATGAAAATCTTTATTTTTCTTTTGTGTTATTACCTCATAACTTTTGAAAAAAGAACCATTTATAATTTATTTATTTATTTGAACGCCGGTACCCGCTACGTGGGCCACGCCTTTAAATTTGATTCTGACTATATGAGGGCAGTTCAGCTTTTTTTAAATTATTATTGAACTCAAAATATACTTCTGGGTCAACCAACAGAACAAATTTCAGAAATTATCTTATTACAAGTGGGTTTTTTAAGCAGTGGTGGCTCAGTGGTAAGAACCTCGGACTTCAAAATCGATAAGTCGGGGTTCCCTCATAGGAACAGCAGTGGGAACATGTATGGGCTGATGATGATGATGATGATGAAGTGGGTTTATTCGTTTATCTTTATTTCAAGTCGTAACGAAGTGGTTTTTGGATATAATATTTGTGCCTGGAGATAAGAAGATACAAAGTGACGTAGACAACTTTTTACCGCGGTATAACATTTTATTCCTATGGGAAATTGCCTTGACTACAAGGAAGAACCTGCGGACGGAATGATAGCTATGACACATATGAAATTTGTTTGAAACTAAATGCTTATTTATATTACTCATCATAAATTTGCAAGATCATAATACAAACATATAGGAGCTATTGAAGGCAGCCGCTTTTTTATATAAATTACTACACATTTTAAATGGATTTCTTGATACAATCATTGATTTAATATCACACAGTTTAAAGCAACACCGCGTCTCGCGTCTGTTCTGTATGTATACTTAGATCTTTAAAATTAAAAAAAGATTTCATTGTTTTTTTCTAGTAGGAAGAGTGATTCAAAAGGAAGGTTTAAATGTATAATTACATCTTTTAATCTAATTTAACTCCGAATTTAACGCGTGTGTAGTCACGGGCGAAAGTTATTGAGCAGTATAAAAATATTTGTCAATTTTTTCCTACGTATCATTAGTTGGGACTCCACTTGCAAAACATTAACATCTTCCATTTAAATAAGTACATTAAAATCACAAACAAATTGTAGCTAAGAATAAAGTTTCAGTAGAATCGTGCACTACCAAACCAGTGATTTGAGAAGCAATGCACACATAAGTATGAATATGTGAAGTTCAAGTTATTTAAGAAAATACCCATCCCAGCACCGCACTCGGTGCTCTAAACAGGATCCGTGACGCAATTTTTACTCAGAATACATTGTATCTAATTCAATTTGCTTATCCGGGGCGGCTTTGTGCGAGCCAGTTTCAATAGAAAAATACTCCAGTCCCGAATAAACATCCGTCTATTTAATTATTCTGGATTAAGACGCCATTTTGTAATTCACTGCCTATTGACGCTGACGAATTGGATTACGCTATGTTTATACAATTGTGACTTTATTGTGTAACGGATGAGATGATATTGAAATTAAAAAAATGTGCTTTTTGTAAAACTACTACCCAGCTAAAAACAGAAGTTCTCAGTCAGTCAGTTTAGATGTGGTAGTCGAGCACGCTTCGGCACAAATTGGACCAGCTCGCACCGGGGAAGTACCACACCCCGACAGAAGAACGGCGTGAAATAGCATTCTGCTGTGTTTCGTTCGGTGAGTGGGGGAGCCGGAGGCCCATATCCTTTTCCTTACCCTTCCCAGTCTTTTCTTTTATTCCTATCGCCAATCCTTTCTTAAACCCTTCCCAAAAAGTCGGCAATCCATTTGTAGAGGCGTAAGGTCTGCAATGGACCTTATGCCTCTCCAAATGTTCATGGGCGGTGGAAGCTCTTAGCATCAGACGTCCCACCAGCTCCATTGCCGACTAAACCATAAAAAAGTCATCTATTCTTAATAAGGGACGTGTGATCTTCTTCAACATCCTTATGTAATATTTGTAATTGCGAGCACCGATATTGATATTTTCATAAAATGTTCTATTTATATCTGTGCACTCGTTGATATATAAGCCTTCGAGTCGCGGCTTCGCCCGCGTTCTCATAAGATTTTCAATGGAAATGACGTTCTCCGCGTTAAATTCAAAATTAAAATCAAATTATTTATTTCCATATTTCACAAATTGTCTTGAACTAGTTGAGCTTATTTAGCAATTCTAAATATTTCTCACATTATGCAAAGATTTAGAAAATATGTAACAATTTACATTTAATAATCTATTTTAATGTGCACTGGTATTAGACAGAGCAACAGCGGAACCCAATCACAATTAACTCTGTATATAGTCTTCAATTGATACACAGCTATAAATTATTTGTCGAACTTTCTCGAAAATAAACCCGCAGATGCTTGCTTTCAGTTTGCTTAAAGAAACATCCAATTTGCGCGCATGAATTTTAAACGAAGTTAATTTCAATAACAAAACACTACTGTTCGGAGTCGATGAATATTTAAAGCGAGGCACGGGCTAACTTAAAAATCTCTACTTAGCAAACTTAGAAAATAAGTGCGTTCGTTTAGTTATTTATCAAGTTTGAGAAGAGGATGAGGGGCTCGATACCGCGAAATGTGCGTGGAACTGTTGCCAGAAATAGAAGTATTTCCTTGTAAGAACAATATTAGGTACAATGGAAAAATTACAAAATATGCTATTGATTGTAAGATTAAACAATTTATTTAAATTTGCATTAAAAAAAAAATTCAAAACATAATGTTTATTGCGACGTAGATTCCCGTAATCAATAAATAATTCTACCGATAGGAATCCATATAAATAACACAATAAAAAGGAATCCTTTAATTACAATCGAAGTTGTTACGGGCCATAACAAAGGTGAATAATGTAAATTATCCGTCGTTTTTGAGTTAACAACAAATATCTTTCCAGTTGATTTAGTACTCATTCACAAGTGCATCAGATATGTATCGTCTACACAATACAAACAAGTCAGCATAATTACACGTTTGTACCATATTTTTATGTGGGAGTCGAGCACGCTTCGGCACGAATTGGGCCAGCTCGCACCGGTCGCAAAACCGATGTGAAAAAGTAGCATGCTACTGAGTTTCATTCGGTGAGGAGGGAAGCCGGTAGCCCGTTTCCTTTTTCTCACCCTTTCCCGTCCATTTCTTCTTTCCAGTCGTTGATCCTTCGCTTATCCCTTTCCCCTTAAAAGCCGTTAGCGCATTCGCAGAGTTTTACATCTGTGACTGCAAGTGTTTATGGGCGGTGGTGATCACTTACCATCAGGCGAACCACCAGCTCTGTTGCCCGATTATGGCTATAAAAAAATACCAGGTCAAAAACATACCAGCTCAAGAGAGATCTTGTGATTGGGCAAACATAGTAAAAGTTCCATTTAGAACTAGCTGCAATATAATACTGAATCAATGATTATTAATAAATTGTTATATAACTTGTGGCACAATTTATAATTTAATTTAAATTGAATACTGGAACCTGATGATTAAATTATTTTCGCAATGATACAATCATCTATAACTATTGGAATTTGTAATATTATGTAGGTGTTTGATTTATAATTTACGCGTCAATTTAACAATTTAACACAATATCTTTTATGAATTGTTTATTGTATTATTAAGACTTTTTGTAGACACTATATTTTTTTCTTATTTTACCTCTTATATTTGATGTCGCCATTTTCGTTTAGTTAAACAACAGTTCTACCATTATATTAAGTACAAAATCCATTCATCCATATCCATCCATACAATCCATATACGAGTCTGTTTGCTACAGTATAATAACTGTAGCAAACAGACTCGTACAATTATGATAGCACTCAACGTTTTTAAAGTCTGCTATGAATTCTAATTTCTTCAATTCTGATTTACATAACCTTGCTATACAGCGGACAAAGGCCTTCAAAACAATCCACGATAGTGTGTTTGAACAAACGGGGAATTATTTTTATCTCCATTCTAATAACTTTAAAATGTATCATAATCCCGATTCTAATACGCTTCCTTGTATTGCCCGTAACTGTTCCATAAAAGATAATACGTGAGATAATTTCGCTCCACGATACGTAATAACGTTGTATGCTTAATAACTTTTATAATACACTTTTAGGTATATAATATGATGGCTCTTGAATTGTAATGGAACTTTTAATATTGGTGGAGTGGTGCATTATTTCTAGTACTAGATGAGTCATATGCAGACATTGTGGTGATAGTCCAAATAACATGTGGATTATATTTTCAGCTGACCTCAAAAAAAGTTTATTCGACTGTATTTTTTGCGTTTGTAACCGCATAACTTCTTAACGTTCTTTTGTTATTTGAAAGCTGGTGGCTCCTATGTGGTCTTCTTCTTTGAAGACACTTTAGATTTTTGTTAAAAAATAATTATCTGCTATGTTTCTTTCGTGGTTGTTGCATAGAAGAAACCTTAGTGGAAGCTCCAGGTGGATGTCAATATGTGAAGAAAACAATCGATCAAATAGGAAGAAAGATGGATTTCCATGCGTAAAATAAAATAAAGTATTCCAGTTACGAAACGAGCGAGCTTCTGAATGGACATAGGATACATAATATTTTTGATAATAACATTCGCTTTAAAAATATTAAAATATTTGCAAACAACACGGAAACAACAAACAAAGAATTGAAAATAATTGCAAATAATCTACAAAATATTGCAAATAATATCCAAGAAACATGAAAATAATTTAATTCATCAATTCATGCGAATTGATATAAGAGTATTCTCAAATTTAATCCATAATACAATGTATTTATATGAAATCATTTTGAGTCTATCTCCAACGATTCTCATAAAACAAAAATAAAATAAATTGCGCGTATACCTGTGGCTCCAGTAAAAATATGTTATTAGTTGAACTGCCGATATAGAACGAGAACAAAATGAGTTCAGCACGACGCGCCGCTAAAAGTTGCTCGCTTGCGGCTTGTTGGCAGACACGTTGACATCCCGATACGTGACCTGCGGCCTGATGGGGGTCCACTTGTGGTAATGATACCATATTGTGACTTGCGGTGGGAGATCCTGTTGCCGAATGGCTTGAAGCGGTTTGATACGTGGGTTTGGAGATATCGTGTTATAAGCTAACTCTTTAGTTTACAAAATATATTATTAGTTATCTTAAAAAGATTCATTTGTTTTTTATAGTTATATATATGATTATAGTTATGTTAATTTTGTTTTTTGAAAATTCCAATCATAACTCTTAAGATTGAAGTTACTCGATTACATAGCGGTATTAGGCTAGTGCTACCCAAGCAAGCATAGCAAGCACAGACTATCCTAAGATGTATTCAAGGAGACAATACTTGCCAATTGAAAGGTTTTTGGCGTTTATCCTTTATAATATTATTGATTCAAACTCAAATTTCTCTTCAGGATGACCAATAATAAAAATGAAAATAAGCGATAATAAAAGTGAATTCCTGATCAGTGTCAAACGCATCATCCACAATCCGAACGTAAATTGACCTTTATCAACAAATATTAATGTAAAATTTCTCCCTAATTAGTACCAAATGGGCGACGCGCAACGGGAGCACGCAGCGGACGCGGGCGTGAAATGGGCGTACAAACTCTCAAACACAATTTGTATGTGTTAACTGCCGGCCCAATTGTTGTTATCAAGTGCCAATATTTTGGGCATTAACATCCACTCGGCCGGACTTAATCGGTTTATAGAGAGAAGCGTTGTGGGGGTTGAAAAGTTTAGCGTAGTTTGGCTAAGATGTAGTAGTTATTTATACAGTGTTTATTATTAAAAATCCTCGCTTTCTTGTATTATGACTGCGGTGTGTGTTTGTTAATTCCTTCTTTCACATCGTAACGAAGCGATTTTATGGTATGATTTCAATGTCTGAAGATAGTTGGGAAACTAGACTGATAGTTTTATAGAGACAGATCATTTGAAAATAGCCGGAGGAAGAGGAATTAAGCTTATATTTAACTAGCTTTTCACCCGCGGCTTCGCCCGCGTAGAATTCGCTTATATCGCGCGACATGGTAAGGAGTATTTTCTTCGTATTAAAAAGTATGTTTTGTTATTTCCCACGTCTAGCTCCATCTTCATACCAAGTTTCATCAAAATCGGTTTGACAATAACGAACTTTCATACAAACTTTCATCCCCTCTTTCAACCCTTTCTACCCTTTTTTCGCGATAGAAAGTATCCTATGTTCTTTCCCAAGTTCATTTCTATCTTCATACCAAATTTTGTGAAAATCGGTTCAGTGGTTTAGGCGTGAAAGCGTAACAGACAGACAGACAGACAGAGTTACTTTCGCATTTATAATATTAAGTAGGGATTAACTGATTAATAAAAAGCCGATTCAAATTTTGCTCAATGATCAAAATCGAGATAATAGTCGATATTGAATGCAGTTTGGATTTTCAATTATTAAAGATACGAAAATAGTGCTCAAACTTACTTATTATATGCCAAATAATAAGATTTACGCAGAATAAAAACAGTTATTTCTTGGTCCCCTAATGCATGCCGTTTTCTTTGACTTTACGATCCTCCTAATTCGACTTTTCTCACAAAAAATATTACTAGAAAGTTCTTCATTCCAGCGCCGTAAATCACAAAAGACAATTAAACTCAGAAGTTATTCGAGTGTGACAAAATAAATAACAAAGCCACTGCGCACAATTGTTTTTACATTACGCGAGTACAATTGTAAATAAATTGTAAATTGGTGCAAAAGCGACATTTCGTTCAATTGAACATTGGAGCTGAGCTCTCAGACAGGTTTTCAACCGAAAAATTGTAAAATATATCCCTGAACACTTTCGACGTGTATTGTATGGGAAAGCGCTGGAACCAGCAATTTTTTCGACTCGTAAAGATTTTTGTTTTTCAGTTAATCGGGTTAGCTTTTAGCTTATGGCGTGCTGGTGTTTGGTTATAGGGGATTATTAATCTATTGGCAGTATTTTCTAAAATGAAAAATGTTTAAAGCCTATGTATTCCTTATATAATTAATTCTGTAGGTACTAGAGAAATTTTATTGCTTATTTTTTTTTTAAATTATTATTTGATGAACTTATCATTTTATAAATAAAAACATAACTGTAACAATTCACGACCACCTGACTACACAAAGAACAAGTAAAGAAAAACAATATTCCTTACCTAAAATGATTTGGAAACAAATAAAAAACCAAGAGCAGATAAACAAGAGAGAAATAAACGATAATTGTTTTAAGAATATTTATACAATTAATTCAATATTCTTAGGAATATTTATAAGTTTTATTATACATACCGATACTTCAGATGTATTTAATAAAATGTATGTTCCTATTATAGCTTTATAGTGCCCAGGTTTATTTTTATAACAGATACATGTTTCTGATATCATTTGGTTTATCATGTTACGCTTTATAAATTATTTTATGATACAATGCGTAGAGTGAGCTGGTCCACACTTCGAAGGGTTCTAAAGGAAGTAAATAAGAGCCTTCAGTGTTATAATTCGTTAAATCTTTTTTACTGTATTTAAAGGCAATTAATTAATAACTCAACGATGAAGATTTAGCTTATTTTATTGGGAATAAAAATGAGAACAAGATGTCCTTCTCTTTGTTAAATGATGGTAAGATATTTGATAAGAAGATAACAATGATAACAATGATTACCGATATGGTTCTCAGCATGTGTTAATTAAAGTGGAGATGGGCAGGTCATATGTGCCGAAGAATTTACAGACAATGAGCGCTGAAAGTAGCGGTATGAAGACCACGGAGTGGCTGACGAAATCCAGGAAAAAGCGACCTCGGTTGTCCAACGATATTACTTACTTACTGTTCTAGAAAATAGTGAACCTAGAATAATTAATAGTTGTATTTCACGTAGGTATACTAATAATAAAGATTATGTGACTACTGTATACTCACATTGTGTGACTATTTAATGTCACATGTAATCAATTTACATTCGCTATTCTATAAAAAGGCATCCAAAAAAAAATTAAATAAGATAAGAAAGTCAAAAAATTTCTTAAAAAACAGGACACTCGTATAAAAAAATATGACGTCATCTCAAGTTACTGTCAACGAAGCAACCGCCTCCCAAATTATCAAATGCCAATAATTATTAATGAACGAATTTATTGAAATTAGGCAAATTTATGCGAGTGCCTCATACAGACGCCAATTCTGATTAATGTTGCCAAAATGATAATTTTCGGCTTGAACAGCCACGGATGTCCCTACCAAAGAAAAATTATTCACAACGTGTTATGCGTACCGATTTAATATAGTTTACCTTTTCTATCTTATAACATATAGTGTTTACAGGAAAGAGATATCATCTGTTACATTCACTTAATATAGCAAGGCTTGACAAGTAAACACGTGGAGTGAGTTTAAATTGCTCTAGAGGTACAAAGCATGCAATACAATTAAAAGATAATTAGATTAAGCTAGTATAAAGGATAATATAACAAATTAGATATAGTCTTATAGATATTATGTAATGTAAGAAATTCTGACTAATATCAGGATTTATCGTTTGCCGATTTATCATTTCGATGCTATTTTGAATGAAATTCAAACTAAATTTTTGAATTTTTGACCTTACACCTCTCTAAATGTTCATGGGCGCTGGTAGCGCTTACCATCAGGCGACCCACCAGCTCCATAGCTGACGGTGATACAATAAATAAAACATAAATCCGCCTCAAAGACAAATTTTTCGTGTTAAATCATTAAAATGAAATCTTTCTTAATATGATAAACTTAATTAATTATCAATAGTGAGAAACATTAGCTATATAACTCAGACTGTAGTAAAAGTAATTCCCAGTAAAGACAATGTTGAGTTTTTGGTTAATGTAGAATACATCTGGTACAAACTTTCCTTGCCAATAACCTTTAGCACTTCTGATTACTTTAAATAACTGTATATAATAACTAACGATATTAATTTAATATAAAGCCAGGATAGAAACGCAAACAAAGACAATTTACGAAGTCCCACTTGTGTGTAATGGGCTTAAGTGCTCTTTGATAAGACCTCCTTTATTGTAATTTGTATTGTTCATTTCTATTTGGAGTACTCTCATATAACGTTAAGTATAATATAATAAGGCTTATTACGACGATGGCGAATTGACTCTTTATTCATAATAAACATGCAATCCTTGTGATGTTAATAATCTGGAGTTTGTAGCTTCATGTTTTAGACCTTTTTTACGTGGAAATCTTGTATAGATACCCACGGCCCCCAGGGAAGAGGTCGTGGGTTATGTTTTTCTGCACACTGCTTCGTCCGTGTAGTCATGGAATTGTAATTCTTTGCTGTTGGAGTCCCTGTTGAGACTGTCCGAGGTATCGCTCCCATTGTTCCGGGATAAAAACTAATCTATATTATCCTTTCTCGGGTCACAATACATCTTTACTTAACTTTATTCAAATCTGATCAAGAGGAAGAGACAGATAAACAGAGTAACTTTCACATTTTAGTATTAATAAGGTTATTAAGGATAATGAGGATTAATTGAATCGGAAATTTCCAAGGTACAATTTAGCATGGCCATCGGCAATTATTACAATTCATGTGTATGTGTATATTGTATATTGTATATAATCTGATTATGCGGCTATGTTCAGAGCAAGTAAATACAAGTTTATGCTCAAAACAATGCTGTGACCACAATATTGCGGCTAAATTAATCCCTGTTCCACTACTTAAACATTGCTGGACACTTTGCACATGGCGGAGTGACTATCATTTATTTTTATGAGGGACAAAACTTTTTGGCGATGTGAGGCTTGTAATGAAGTTACTTAATGCGTTTATGGTACGAATTTGAAACTTTTTGATTAACAGTTTGTGACGTATTTATTATTTTGTATACTTGGTGACCATATTGCTATAAGTATATACATTTCTAACATGAGACTTTTATAGCCATATTTCATGAAACACAGAAATCGAAATGAAAAATTGAATTCGACCTATTTACTTACAATCGATTATGTATTCATTTCAGAAAAGAATATTTACTAACGTATTGAGAATTTTATAAAATTAATTGCTAAGTATATTGAAATTGATTCACATACGTACGATATTTCAATTAAACGAAAATAACATTACTTGTTTTAACTTAAAATTTTAAAAAGTTCTCTATTATGCTAATTTCCTATTATGAAGTTTTACAAAGAAGGTTGCTTTGATATATAGATTTTGAATAAGTTATCGAACTTTTATTCGGTATTTCGTCAATTTCGTCCGACATTTCCGTATTCCGTATATTTCCGAAACCGTGGTCAACTTCTGACGTCAATAAGATTAGAGCAAATTGTAGTTAACAGTTTTTATAGCGTTGCGGCGAGTCGTTGAGGAAGTTCTTAGACGCCAAGATGTTGGAGCTCTTTAGTGTCAGGACTTAAAGTTGAAGGGGCGATTTCGAAATGATTAACTCTCCGAACTTGCTTTTTAGTACATTTTTGTTGTTGAAATGCGGAAAGAATTTCGATATAGCCTAGACAAGGTTAATTTAATCGATCTACGTAGCGACTTTGGTAGAATGACGGACAATTAGAGACGATTGGAAAATTAATTACATTAGAAATTTTGAAATTTTCAATGCTATAAAACTAAAAATTAAAATTAATTACATTTCAAAGTAGTTTTCGAAGTATTTTTTCTTGAAGTTGAGGGGTATGGGGCAGATGATATACGTTTGTTTTAATGATCAATTTTCTTTGTAGACAAATCGGTGATACGCTCACGCGTTCGCTCCGGTTCGCGCTGATATAAAAATGACACATGTATTGCGAATAGGCAACTAAAATCATTTTATTTGAATTGCACGTTGCGGTTTTATTCGCGTTGAGTCGCCAGGGCCAAGCGTTGTCAAGGTATGCAGGATAGAATCCCGTTTGATGGTGTTTTATTCTATTATTTAAACATTTTCTAATGCTATAAAAATAATCCTTTGGTTAGAATAGCACTTTTTACAAGTATTTTTTATTCCGATTCTTGCACTTAAAAAAACATGAAGTTCCCAATGTATTATTTAATAGTTAGCGGAATTTAACGAAAGCAGGTACTCCACGTATTTCATTATAAGGATTTATACTCAACTTATCTTTCGGCTGTAGCAGTATTTTAATTAACAATATAAAAACTTCTGGATTAATAAAGACTATCGCGAATTGTACTTACGAATAAGCTCAAAATGAAATATCTCCTTTACACGAATTAACGTCCGAAATGAGTCAAAATTATAGCAAAGTAAACTAATTTATAAGGTTCCTTTCAATATTTAAACAGCGCTTGGATCTTGGATTATTTAATATTGGACTGTAAACTTATTATGTTATTATTTATTCGGGGCCCTCTGTTGTTTGATAAAATGTTGCTATTTCACCAATCATTTAAGACTTTATGCGCTTTAGAATTAGGTCACTATTCGAGTGACCCGTCTTTGTATCTAATAAGATAATATAGTAAACTATATTGTCTAACACGACGTAAACACTTTGCGAGTGTGAAAAGCAAACAGAGATTTATTACGAATCTTGTTGATGACTAAATAAGTTAAGACTAATTAAATTTCACTACAGTCGGGGGTATGTATATTAAAAGCATTAATTTGTTTATTAAATCGTCAGAGTAGAACGACTTTAATTGAGACCACAAATCAACACCAGAGGCACCAGCTTTCAAATGAAAAAATAATAAAAAAATCGGTTCAAAAACCAGATAAATTTTATGAAAAACCTAAACAAAACATACACTTGAATTGATACCCTCCTTATTTTTTTAAGTCGGTTGATGAAATGAAAGAAAAAATATGCCAACAACAAATGCCGGTCTTATTTCTAGGAAACGATCTTCCAACTTCTACTACACATTTAATCTATTATTAAATTTTACTTTAGCTTGCACTTGTAAATTCCATAAAAGTTTAAGTTAAATTGTATTGTAGTTAAGTAGTTATTAAGTATTAAGATTATTTAAAAAAAGACGTATCATCAACATTTGTTAATGTTTATAGAATGTAAAAAATTTGAGCATGAGCAAAAAAATCCGAAAAAAAGAAAGTTTATCTCTAAGAAACAATATTGAAAATTCTTGGCAATAGTTCTATAACGAACCTTCAACAAGATTAAGCTATCCATTGATTTTGGCATAAAAAAGCGTCTGTATACAACTTAATATAGAATATATTAGTCATACGTACCACTTTTTTATGTGATAGCGAGCAACTGAGCTGATGGTTTGCCGGTAAGCGATTACCGCCACTGATGATTATTCGCAAAGATAGTGCCTCCACGAATGAGCTGCTCGCTTTTTTTGCTGACTGAAAAGATGGAACGGACTGGGAGGGTAAGAGTGTAAGAGTGAATGAGGATAAGAGTGCTGGCCTCAAGCTCCCCCACTCATCGAACAAAATCTATAGCATAACACTATTTCGCGCCGGTCTTCTATAAAATGTAAAGTAAAATTAATAGCTTATTATGAAACTCAATTGAAAGCCTAATCAAATACAACATAACATTAAATAGCATACCTCAGTGTGAATTATTCAAAGACAATTCACTGTTAAACTACAATCTAAAGCTCCTTTGTAACCTGTACCATAAGTGAACCTTAATTTTCTTATTAGTTTGAAGTAAATCCAATTACGTAATAACTTATGTGCGTGGGCTTTACAAACAAGTTAAATGGATGGAAAATGTGTTTCAAAGAATTATAATTACGTTTTGTACTTTTATTTTCGCTTACAAATATTTCTTTAAACGCGAAATTAATTTCGATGTTAGATACGCAGATTTAGGATGCCTCCGTTTATTACTTTTATCAAATCAACGAAGGAATTGGCTTTTAGATTGAATCAAGTTTAAGATTTAAATAAGCATTTGTTCAATTTAAGGGATTTTATTCAATTTTATGAAACCTATTATGAAATGGGTTTATGAATTATAATTATTAAATTGTTAGATGAAATACACCGTTTTTCACAAATAATCTAATTCAGTTTATTCGAAAAATGTAATTGAGAAATATTTCAAGTTCTCTTTTTAATCAACTCAAAGAAATTAAAGAATTAATAACAGGCTTAAAACAGGATTTATTGTTAGCAGGCAGTGTGGTCACGGATTGCCTGATACCTTCTGTTTTAAAAAGGGTTTAATCTTCTGATGTTATAATCAAGGAAATCATGAAAAATGAACCGAAAATTTTCAAATACTGAAAAATAACAAAAACTGTGTATTAGTCAAACCATTTTTCATAAATAGTATTCTATTACAACAATTCAGAGATCGATAAATATTCGTCAAATGAAAATACTAGGATATCAGTAGTTTTGGCGCATTGCAATGCATATGGTTCATATATTTCAGCGCAGTGAAAATAAAACAAAATGTTGTGGAAACAAACTCATCCAGCCGTGCTTGTAGTTCGGCACTCCATCACGGTCGCAATCATAATCGCGATAATAAAAGTCCGAATAGTAATTCTACCGTACTGACATAACTACTATGACACGTTTCAAAACAACATCACACACCATTGCGATGTACATTGCGCTTCATCAGTGAAATAGTTTTGAAAGCGTTAAATAATATAGCGCAATGGATATTACGCATGGGAAAGTAACGTTCAGGGAATATATTAATAGGATTTCTTACTATAGGTTGCCCGGTTCAGAGCGGTGACGTAATAAATTTTCACACAATACAATAACGCACCCGGACAGACAACACAACCACTTGGTAGCCATAACTTTTTATTGTAAAAAATACTGCGAGAGAAAGTAAAATATGCGTAAAAGTACGCGTCTCCCGAACAATACACAATATATTTTTTACTGTTGTTTATAAGGGGGTAAATTGTATCGGATTTCTTAGTGAGATATAAAAGCTGCATAAAAAGATAAACTTATTACGTGCTTAATAACGGATGATGGATGATTTGTCATCATGAGAATATAAAATGGAAGCAATCCTCTCTTAGTTTACTAACTGTGCCTCCTGTGAATTCCCTCGTATGTATACTCTGGCAAATAAATTATACTGTATTTAAGAACATGGAAAAATACCGCTCAATAGTTTTGTAGCTCATCTACAAATGTCGCCCGGTGCGTAGCATTACGTAGCACACTGTTCGTAGCACGTAGATTCGAAGAATTTTTTTGGATACTTCGTGTGTAATATTCAATAATAAGAGCAGTATGTATGTTATACTTATATGTGTGTGTATAGACAGCGTATTTTTTATATTTTAAGGCTCTATAAGACACGAAAAAGATGATCGAATTATTCGAACATAGACAAATGGCAAATTAAATAACAGTTCTACTATCGTTAAGCCATGGCCATGGCCAGGCCATGCAAAGCAAGCGTATCGCAGTTACCAGATGTCGTGATGATTAGATGTATGGCGGAAAATAAATTCTATTAACATTCTTTTAAAATATAAGTTCATTGACAGCTATTATCTAAAATTAGATAAGCGGAATGATATAGCATACATGGCTTAAAGAACTACCCCAAACAGGAGATTAAGTTTGTTTCTAAGCTAGCTTTGCCCGCGGCCTGGCTCGCTTCAAATTCGGAGTAATTTAAAAGATGTTATTATACATATTATCCTTCCTCTCAAATCACTCTATCTATAAAAAATATCGAATCAAAATGCGTTGCGCAGTTTTAAATTCTTAATCATAAATAGGGACATAGAGACAGAGAAAACGACTTTGTTTTATATTATTCAGTGAAGATAAGCCAACTAGCTCAATTTGGTTTATGATTTTCTTTGTGATACTTCTCTTTTACAGTCTTCAATTAAAACATATAAAGGTTCCAATAATGTAATTCAGTAAGGTCAATATTATTATAACAATACTATAAGATTAGGTCCATGTTCCCAGAAATATAAAGAGTATATAATGTTGTACCAGAGCTTATTACCATTATCCTGGAAAAACCTTTCGTCGCACTTGTCAAATTCCTAGTATAAAATATATTATATAATATAATAAGGGTAAACGTAAGAATTATATTATTTTTATTCTTAAGTGTTGTAGTAGAAGTTGAAGCATGAGTCTGCCTGGTTCACATGGACGTAATAATATATCATTGTATATGATTTTTGTGTAATTGGGTGGCAAAAAGGCAACAGTGTGTAACATAGATGGAAACATAACTTCTATGATAGAAAACAAAGGTTATAAGCAAACTCAAATAATAAATGCTATTTGAAACATAATACACAAACAAATAATAGTGAACGCTCTGTAGAAACTGCTTTCTACACCGGTGGTAAATGATCAACATTAATCTATGTTTTGATTCAAAAGCGCTTACAGAACGTGTCTGATTGAATAAATAAATGTTTGAGATTGAATAAATAAGGTCAATAGACAACAAATACATATGTAATTGTTATTTAATAACTACCAGACACTAACATTGGAAATATTTTTTAATAAGTAATTGAACCCTTAGATTGAAACAAAACTAACGAACACTAACTGCGCTCTGCGCTCTCAAAACAAACATTTCTCATTAATCACGATACAGTCCCTCAAATATTAGCTTTGATTTTATTCCTTAATAAAGCTAATTAGTGTGTTTTGCTTTGATACGTGCATGTCTGAGAGCATTCAACAATGCCAACCACCTAAGGGCTTATAAGAAGGGTTATAAAGACCGTAATAAGCACTTTGTCATATTCCCTTTGTGGCTTGTTTAGCTGGATTAAAGGGTCCCAAAAATACAATTTTTATACCGCTGTTTCGGTATTTTTTCAATAAATATCGACATGTTTAAGAACTCATACCCCTGGTATTGTGGGTGCAATTGGGTGACGTGGAGCACTTAACATCAGATGACTTGTCTGTTCGCTCGCCTGCTTTATCACATAAAAAAAGAAGATTTTTCGTAAACACTTAAAAGATTTTCCATGAACAAAAAAGTTTTGAAATCTTATTTGTAACGCATGGTTAGACTATAAATGTTATATGTGGTATACAATAACAGCATTTAAAAAGGGGGCTGGAGAAATGTCTAGAAAATATAAATGTAAGGAGGCTAACTACACAAAAATAAATAATTTTTCATTATTAGTTAAAATTAAAACTGTGCGTTTTCTTTATATTTCTGTTTATGATATTTTTATAACAATACCATGAAATACGTTCAATTCATATTATGTTTCCGAGAGAAAAAGACCGTGATATAATAAAGATATAAAATAATAATAAGGTATGAGAAATACAATGACATATTTCGGATTCTTACAAGGAACGGAGTATCTATATTGATAACCATTCACAAAACATTCAGATTGTTATAATATAGTCCTTTTGTAGTCATACGAGAACAATAACTATTATTGTTAAATGAAAATATAAACTATTAAAAAGAGAGGTTTACATAATTAAATAACAATATTAAATTCTTATCATATAAAGAAACAACGTTTAAATCGCAAAAAATATGCGAATTACAACTTGGCTAATTGATTCCACGAATTTAAGTCAATCTTCTCTTATTTGTATTGTAACCCCGTTGAACGACAAAGTGAGCCAAGTATTGGTAACTGAAGCGGGATAGATGTATAAGTAGTTCTAAGAAATACTTGTAATAAAAGTTATTTAAAAACGACTTCAAAAGAGGAGCAGGTTATGAATTCGACTGCATTGTATTGTTTTTTACTTCGCAAGTTTGAGAGAACTGATTTTTATGATTCTTTGTTTATTAGAAAGCTGGTGCCTTCCATAAGGTTCCGTTTAAATTTAATTTAGTTCTGACCATTTGAAGGCAGCAATTTTTTTTGTTTAAAAATACTATTATAAGTAAACATTAAAAAAAGAAAATAAATTTACCACCATTGAATAAATAAAGTTGATTCGTATGCGTTTATAAATTGTCAAGCATAAAAGGGAAAGTTTTCAAGAGACATATTTTATTACTTAATTGCGCCAAATCAAATCAAATTTCTGAACCGATTTAGAAAGCATCTGGCGGAGACAATTTGGTGTAAGTAAAGAAAAACACAAAGAGCCGGGGACTGTGACAAGCATAAAAATAGGAACTAGTTTTCTGTCATAACTTTTATGCAATGTAGCAAGTACACAAATAAAACGCAATGAAAAGAAATCCGAAAGAAAATTGCAAAGCACATTAAAGGTTTCATTGCGAAAAAGGTCAATGGATACTACACAACATATCGCCTAAAATAACTGTTTACTGGTCTGGCAACACTTGGCGTATAAAATACTAAGCATTTGAGCACTGAATTGTCGTGTTAAAGCGGGTTTTAGGATGTTTACTTGCTCGTACCATGTTTGTATTTCTTTTATCAACGTGTCGGTTTATTTGGTGACGATAAGTGTGTTGGTGACCAGTTTTGTCGGACGCTAAATGGCGTATTATGTGATAGTGAGATCTCTTCAGGATTTCAGCTGGTTTAAATTGTATGGGCTGAATGCTTTTGCTTAAGGTTTATTTCATGAAATTACTAATGATGCAATGGATTGATAAAAAATGGCGCGGCAAACTCGAACTTTCAGGAGGCATATTGTATGCATCACACCGAAACAGACTCATCTTTTAAAAGAAAAAGTAAAGTGATTATTTACGTCCTTATACGTAGTTTTAATGTGCCGAAGCGTGCTCGACTTCACACTCAAACTTTACATTACAGTATCGGTAAAGTTTTCAAAAATTCTTTATAATAATTGGGGGAAACAAGTCCTTCGCTATATATACCGACAGAACGTGGGCGTTACAAGAGTAGGATCCTCCGTGGAGACATAATAAAAGGTCCTGCTGGGCATACACTGCTGAGAACATACTTGTAAAGGTACATCGATCAGTGAAATATCTGCATGATGAACCCGCTGTTACCCCACAAGGGGCACACTCCACTTTAGTGAATTTGTTTATTTACCAAATCAAACATTCATACATTTTTAGGTAGTAAAGTGGAAACGTAAAGTTATAACGTGGTTTATTATATAAAAAGTTTGAATACTTGTGTCTATTAGAATATCAGCGTCAGGGTCCGACTCTGACATTTATGTTGAGCCAAGAGCTTTTCTAAGAATACAGTGCACATTTGTCTCCGACCTGTTTTTCTTGTGTGTTAA
>NW_024045132.1:3603184-3621700 GCF_012273895.1 Zerene cesonia | reverse complement strand
GCGCGACCAAATGGGAAAGCGGTTACACTAGCACAATGCCTGAGATATCTAGAGAACCTCGTGAAGGTTCTCCGGCGGTTATTTAGATCCGATCGTTACGGAAGATCGATGCAGACTGTGTGACGTATATGCGTCACTACGTCCAATAGGGACGTTGCGGGTTCTTTAAAAGCGTGCGGTGATTGGTTGTGCTCGCATGTAAGGAGGGTAGTTGGATTACACCACGAAATAATAAATATTTAATTTTAATTCACTATTTTAATAATATTGGCGTTACCAATTGTGTTTATTTTGTAATTGTCGTGTATTTAATGTGTTCTTTTAATAAACCTCTAATCTGTTTATCTATATATTAGTGGTGTCGTTTCTATTGTATAATTTTAGTTTAAGGAGTTGGAGATGACGTTGTATAAAATTTGATCATTTGTTTATAGTATTTACGCTACCGTTATACGTAACACCAGGATCATGTACGAATCTAAAATAGAATGCATTTTTCTTAACTAGTGGTTCACTATTTAATCGAAATTAAACATTTTATAACTTGCCACAGACGATAGAACCGTAATCTATCCAGACATTCAGGACGATTGCAGTACAAATTTGATATGGACCCTGTACCAATATTCACCCTTATAACAATTGAATAGCGATCATATTGGTATACATGAAGGGTTGGTGCTCAGCACACACATTAGCTGCGTCAGCCAAGCTAAACATCATCAATCAAGTGGTATCGCGGCTTCCAGCAAATACAGCTAAATTCTGCTTTAGTTATGCTCCCTGCATTTCCCTTTTCCGATTCTGAGTGTATCGTTTAGTGAGGCGAAAATCTGTTTGACTAATTAGCGTTGGGTTTAATTGGATTTTTCGAAAGTTTCTTCGGCTCAAGTGTTCGATTGCGTACGTGCTGTTGCAATATTGGGTTACGTGAAGAGGTAATTTTGAAAACCATGCAGTATGCATTCACGAAGAACCAACTGAATGTTTCTTTGGTAATCGGTATGACTAATCTCCAATGATCTGCATAATAGTCTACGTTCCTGTTACTATAAATAATAATGAGTGTGAGCTAGTGATAAAAAACATCACTATTTAAGTTCTATCTCGTTTTTAATTTCAACAACAAGAAGTAAGTATATACTTGGAAAAATGGCCATAAATTATATTTTAATTTATAAATAATGTTAGATTTTACATCATCATTTAGATTCATTATCAAGGGGTATAGCCAATAAAAAGCATAAGATTACTATCTGTTTTTAATTAAAAACTACTTAGTAATCTCAAGAGAAGAGAAGAATTTTAAATGTCGTATAAAAAAAAGGAAAGACAAAAATACGTTAGCATAACAATTTTATAAATAGAGATGTAACTTTATCGTATAAACAGAAATACCCACATAATTATATTACAATGTATATATACAACTATTGAAGATATAAATACTTCATAAACGGGTTACAAACTGTAATTATAAAGCGCGATTTCTGGGAACTAAACAGAAAACCCTCGCTACCCATTTATTTCAATTAAGTTGTTACAGCATTATAATATTCTTGTGTGGGAAGTGAGTATTAATTATTTGTATTTCTCAACTAGCTGCGCCCCGCGGTTTCACCCGCATAAGTCCGTATCCCGTAAGAATATCGGGATAAAAGGTTGCATATATGTTATTCCAGTTGTCCAGCTGTCTACGTACCAAATTTCATTTCAATCGGTTCAGTAGTTTTTGCGTGAAAGTTTTATTATAATATTAGTAGGATAGTAGAAAGTAGGATTCTAGGATAGTAGGAAGGATAGTAGGATTAGTAGGTTAATAATCTGTTTGTTTGTTACGCTTTCACGACTAAACAGCGTATTTCAATGAAATTTTAAGTAGGAGTAGTTGAAATCCCATAGTCAAATATATGCTTTTTAAACAAAAAAGAGCTCCTAAGAAGTACTTTAAAAGTATTAAATTCATTTCTACACCGAGTTTTGTCGTAACGTATCCGTTTTATTACTAAGTTTTTTAAAGCATAAGACTAAACGTTCATGTTGGTTATTTATTTATGTTTTATGTATCATAAATAAAAGGCCATGTAACAGAATAATTTACAAGAATTACAATTTAAACTCAATAATTCAAAACGTTTTAATTACACACGAGGTTTTATTCACTGCAAGGTGAAACACGGCTGCAATTATGTTCACGGCGTAATGTTGCAAAATTAACGGCTTTTACAACGCTAGGTGCTAATTTAAACCCTTTAATGTTAAATTAACTGAAACCGTGACTTATGTACGAGTTTTATTTGGGTTCTCAGTGGTAATTATTTGACAATTGCTTTTTGTATAAATCGGCGAACAATTTGAGGTTGAGGTTATGGTCGAGGTCGCAGTACTTGTGGGTGAAATTCATTATGATTCAGTTGTAAAAGGTAAAAAATACAAAATGGCACGTACCAAACATATACCCTACACAAATAGAATACCAATCGTTATGATCGAAAAATATTTTTATTTTTTTATGTACAAACACAAAAACTCCCTTTAGTTTTGGAAGCTCATCTATAATACAATTTATCAGCCCATATATGTTCCCACTGCTGGGACACAGGCCTCCTATGAGGGTATAATACAATTATGTTTACATTTTAAAGATTGTATTTATTTTTACATTTTTTCCCACGGTAGCCTTATTGGAACGACATATAGGAAATAAAATTGTTAACGAGAATTAATTATATATTTTATTGTGGGAGTCGGGCATGCTTCGGCACGAATTGAGCCAGCTCGCACCGGGGAAGTACCACACCCCCACCACACACAGACAGAAGACCGGCGTGAAATAGCATACTGCTGTGTTTCGTTCGGTGAGTGGGGGAGCCGGAGGCCAATGTCCTATTCCGTACCCTTCCCACTCCTTTCCTTTATTCCTCTCGTCTATCCTTTCTTAATCCCTTTCCAATTCGAAGTCGGTAATCCATTTGTAGAGGCGTAAGGTTTGCAAACGATCTTGCGCCTCACCAAATGTTCATGGGTAGCGCTTACCATCAAGCGACTCACCAACTCCATTACCGATGGTAACATAAAAAAAACAAAAAATAATTTAAATATTAAACGTATAAAAGATACGAAATAGGAATGGTTCATAACTAACCTTATTGTCATGTATTAAGCACAATGAAGCGCCTTTGAAAGAAGTCTAGTTGAATGAATAAGTGATTTAGTTTTAATTGTAAGAAAAATGGTGTAAGATCGCTGAGCTTACTCGTAATTCATTATCTTCGCGATTCAATATTACTTGAATTGTAGTGAATTAATTTCTCATAATATGAATGGAAAGATTGGCCAGTCCGCTCCGGGTCTTTTGACAGTCAGAGTTACGATTTCTATAAAAGTTTTTATAGAAATCTTTTGTACTACCATTTTTGCATAATTTATGTACCCAAAAACCCGGTGCCATGCCGATGCAATGTCATATACAAAGCCAATGATTTCAATCTGTATAAAGTTTAAATTATCTGAAATTTATTTAACTGAAAACAGACACCAAGATAGTTTACTCCTAAACTAAACAATTGCACAAGATGCGTTTTTTTATATCGTTTAAATGCACATATTTAAATAAATCCACTCACGATTCAAAGATCATTGACCTCAAGCTATGCATTTGAAATTTTACTATGCTTCGTATCATTGAAACGAGTCGCTGCGAAGCCATCTAATAACTAAGCATTTAAAATGCATGAAAAGGAACATTCAAATACATGAAACGCTTAAAATATTTTTAATACTGCACAAACATGTACTTCAGTAAAACTAGCTCAATTTAAATTGTCAAAAGACTAGCTATAATTCAACTAGGAACCGTTGAGGCAATGAAAAGATTCCTTGCATATTATAAGTTTAAAGGAGCTGGATCGCGCATGCGCCGACCATTTCGCTCCTTGGCCCGAAAGTTAGCGCGTACAGTTGCAAATGGAACGTGGCGCAAGGCCATTACTCCCGCACTTTTAAAAAAACATCGACGTTCGAAATTCGAAAAACGAATTGCGTATTCCATTTCAAATTGCAAAAAGGAAATGGCCGCGTTCTATGAATATGCTTTGTGTTTCAAATGATTTTACCGGACTAATTGTGACTTATTTTGGGTTTTTTGTGATTAAAAACTTGTGATGATGTGGTCGCGTTCGGCGTTGGTGCTTTTGCTTGGAGTTTCAGTGTTGTTCCGGTGTACGGATTCAGTTGGTAAGTTGTTTTTATCACTAGTTGTTGAATAGTGTATTTAAAATTTTAGTTATGAACATATTTTTAGATCAGGTTAATTAAAATTTTAAGAGTACCTGGCTCCAGTATATTTTTAACTGAATAATAATTTACGAATTTGTAGGCATTTGAAATAATATAAGACAGAAACGATGACATTATGACATAATATTATTATTTTAAAATGTTTAACTTTGTATCGGTATTTGAACTAGAAATGAATTTATTTACATTGACCTACATTTTTTAGTGCAACTAATTATGCAAATAAATTTAAAAGAATTTTCCTTCTAGAAGAATGGTTTCTATTTTATCTTTCATATCTTTCATTATTTCTTATCTTTTCTCTTTCAATCAAAACATAAGTTTTTGAATATTTTTATTCTAAAAACTATTAACCTCCAATGAATGAATATTATTTATCTCGCATGCAAGGGTAGGAATTTAATACATAAAAAATAATGTAATACATATCCCATTTAGAGCAAAAGGCATATATAAATCATCCATGATATAAACATAAGATCATACGTAAGATACTTTTATTCTCAAAGCAATATATCAATAACATGGGCCATCGCTATCGGATAGGATATAAAAAACACTTCAACTTTGGCAAAATAAGAGGCACAACGACAAGTCGTCTTACGCAATCATATTACGAACCCCTCTCAGTTTAACGTTTGGATCGCAATGGGACGATTCGTACAAGTTTTGTTCAATACGAATAACTTTTCGTACATGTAACTTATCGTACGGGGGGTGGGGGTCAAATTTCATCGGAACCCTTCCTAACTTTTATAGAAATGTATTCGTTATTTTTCCAGAGATATTGCAAGTTCTGCACGGACTGGCTGATTTTTGAACAGCTGTAGAATATGATGGTGGATTGATGATACTAGAAATATTAAGAGGTTAAATTTTTGGAGCTTTTTAAAATTTACATAAATATTATAAACCTAGCTATGTACCTACATACATATGCTACCTACCTTACTTCATCAGAGACTCCATGTAAATGTATTTATTAAAATATCCATGTTAGTGAACAAATTTTAAGCATAACTGTTCAAAATGTTTCGGGGAATACTTTTGATAACGTTTCAATTGTGGATTTATCGTTGTATCATTTCCGAGCCCTATTTACACGTAATTATAGATTTGATTTTATATTATATTTAATTTCTGTTTTACCCTACAACCGAAAACAATGGACTGTAGGGAATAAGTTTTAGGAGTATCTTCTACGCAATAATCTATATTTCTAAGTTACATAGTCATTATTCTTAGTTACGTTATAGTAATTATACTTAGTATAGTAATTATATAATCTGGGAATACGGAACAATCAAAAAGTTGTGTTTTACAAAAATCTTTTTAATTTTTTCTTGGCTGATGAACGGCTTAAAAATGAAATAAAAATGAATAAATGATATATAGCATTTATTTAATAATAAACATCAAACAATATTGAAACCAATAACCAAGAAAATATGACTTTCTCGTTTCTAGTGATTTCAAATAGGTCGAACAGTAATAGAAATTTAAATTTTTCAAATAAATAAATAGAATGGATCGCATTATAAGATTTATATATGTTTTACTTCTTTTCCAACTGTCAATCAAATGCATGTTTGCACACACTACTCGACACATCAATCTTTCCTCAAAAACAACGCACCGTCAACCATTGATAGATCCATCATCTGATTTCAGTTGATTTGATATTTTGAACTCTTAACTTTAAGGTCTTATTTAGCTTGAACCAAAATGGTGCATACCCTCACGAAAAGGCTGGCGTTGAAATCAATGAAAATTGATTAAGGACCCTAAAACACGTTAATGTATGAAGTAGAGACGCCCACGGTGCGATATAACCAAGGCTGGAACATATACAATATATCAACGATCCATCAAAATATACTGGTTGAACTGTGGAGCTTTCCTGGTTCTCGTAATGGGTTATGGTTTGGATAGTTGTGAATATATGGGCGATGGAAAAATACTCCCAGCGAACTTTTCCGTTAGGTAATAAAGTCATTGAAGGAATATGGCCGATAACTATATAATTACAAACTGCTTGTAAAATAAAAACAAAACTTTATTAAGTATGTTACCAAGCTGTATGATACATAGATACGCAATAGGGATTCATTTAAAATATAGATTAAATTTGTTATAAATTAAGATTTCAGATATTGCCTTGCAATTTCGGAGGGCGCCGAATCAAATAAGATATTTGATGGGTCTATACTTTAACTTTACTTGAAAGCTTGAAACTTATTCCATCTTCTTTATAACTTTTTATGATATTTATTTCAAAAAGTTTCATGGCCAGTCAATAATTAGATTTCATGAACAATTATGATATTCAATAATATGCATTCGTTAAATTTGAATTATGTTGATATTTTCAACTGAATTTTTTTTCTTAAAATATATATTACGTCAAATATATCATAAATCTTGCTAATTTAAGAACGGCTGAGCAGATTTTGACGATTTTTGAATTATCGGATTTGTCTTCGCTTGAATAAGCTTGGTAAGATAAAGATAAGAATAAAATTAGCAACTTTACCAAGCGACTTTTATAATTACAGCTGGTAAATATATTACCATCATTCCTTTTTCTATTCAACATTACAATATGTATTGTACGTTTTAATAAAACGTACAAATGCGTAGATGCGACTCAATTGAGACGAGTCGACATAACGAAAATTCGGTCAAGAGTTCTATTATTACAAACAGGAGACTTAAAAGATCGCAAACAGCGCATAAAATAATACACTGATAACCGAGACACTGCTGATTTTGCATTAAATATAAGTACATGTAAATGTAGCCCATGCTTGTTTGAGAAAACTTTCCGCTTGCTCCTCGGAATCAAGTTCGGAATAATGCCTAGGGATTGTAATGTTTGTACAAATGTATACGAATTATAGAAACGTATTTGACCACGGCGGGCAAACTGCCTCGTATTCAGCTATGACTGTTGTCATTTCGCTCTGACAGCATAAAAAGGAAAGGGATGAACAGTTTTCGTGTATTTGTGTCTCGGTGTCTAGAGGTTTACTTCGTGTAGGTGAGATTTGAAACTTTTATTGGCAATTTGATGCTTACTTTTGGACATTTGGATTGTACTTTTGGACATATGGAATAGAGTACCGCCCATGGCTTCGCCTGCAAAGACAAAGGAATTTTCATTCCCATAATAAAGTCACTGCGTTGCGACGTGATGGAAAGGCAAACAAACTGACTTTTTGCGTTATTAACAGAAATGATTGACATTCTTTATAGATCTTATGTATGTATATTCACAAAATTTCGGAATCATAAAGTCGTGATACAAACAGTAAAAGGAAGAAAAAATAATATCGTGAGATAGATGAATTGCATGTATTATTTCTTAGTAATTCTTGAAAATAATAAAAAAAAGGTGTGTGTGTGCGATTCACACACCATAGAAGTGAAACTTCAGTAAATTGACAAAAGAATGAGATGAATATATATAAAATAGTATGTATATTTCTGTCTCATTCTTTGCCGGCTTCATTCTACACATTTTTGTATTTGTGTCCCTTATTTGTCGTTTTTCCGTTGCATCAGGTTTGAAATCACAACGATTCTAAAGAAGTTTCACTTCAATAATTACCGAAGTCTATGCAAATCTAATAGAATAAAATAATCTAAAATTGTATAGACAATAATAAAGTCCTTTCATTTGATGCCTATTTAAAAAATATTATTATTAAAATATAATTATTCCTTTATCTTACTTATATAACTAGATATCGTGAAATATTCATATGAGAGTTTCCGGATTGGATCGTACAAGCCTGGTGTTTGCTTACGTGGCAAATAAACGCCCACACGGAGTATTGCTGACGATGTTTGAAAATCTGATTGTTCATTTCATTTACTCACACTTGTTTGAAAATTATCTCCTAAATTAAAATTATTTTATGGAAAACATTATTTTTAAATTGATATCTGGTGGCCTACCCGGAACTAATTCTGGAAAGTGTATTGTAAAAGTTAATTTAGGTGAACCAACAGCTCATTATCACGGTACACATTACTGAGAAACTATGACAGTAGATTTAACATAGCATTTTACTTATGTCTTGATGTGCTATTATATGTCACACTCGCGTAAAATCAAACACAAGAAAATACTAGGTAACTTTAGTTAAGCAACACAGTTGCTACTAAATTTTAATACGTCATAACGTGTGTAATTTCAATATTAATGAATTATGACTAATGTCGAGTTTTGTATGAATTAAATGCAAATGATACTCGGGTACGAACATCCGACGTCGCAGGCTCTCTAGTAATTATATTATCAATATTTATTAAGGTTACAAAATTATATAATATGGCCCTTAATTGCGTAATATCAGCCCCTTCGGGAAAATGGGCGTTGTTAATATGAATCTTAGACCCGTAACTAAAGCTGGGTTGATATCTGGAGCTAGCATATTACTAATCGTATTTTCTTGTGTTAGATTTTACACAAGTATTATACATTTAGAAATTATAGATTTTTTAACGGATTTTAAACGCGATTAATTCATTATAATATTAACCCGACCGACCCGTTTTTCTAATATGTATTATATCATATTACTAATCGGATTTTTAGCAAACATTATTAATAAAAGTTTTGAAAGTATTAATAAATCTATATATATACAATAAATATTTGCTGCGTTAGCTTTAATCTAAGGCGATAATATATGCGGTTATCCAATACGGCATATCGTATTATATTTCATGGCATTTCGGGCATTTGCAATTCGATGAATCAAATCATTTTCCTGCAGAATATATCCTATCCGAATTCCTGCAACGCAGAGGTAACATTATTTAGAAACAATACTGAATTATACTTAGCTTTGGTTATTTGTACGTGAATGTTATAAATTAAGGAAATAACGGGTTATTTCTTGCGATTACTTTGTAATTAATTATATGAGAAATCGCTCATATTGAATTTACTAATAATGAGGTTGTACAATATAAAAAAATAACCTATGAAGAATAGTTTAAAGCTAACCTTTGATAATTGCAACGCAAAACAAATAAACGTTAATATAAAATAACAAAGGTGAGCATTCTTTGTTTTTTTAATAACAAACAGGAACGAACGCAAAGAGAGCCAGGGTGTCGGACCGTGCGCTTTCATTCGTATATTTTTACAGGTAAAAATCTTTTCTGTTTCTAAAAATATCACCACAATGGTATCATTCATGAATTTCGCTGCGTGGAATACAAGAATATTATTGCGTTGGGTGTTTTCGTTTATTTTAAAGGGATCTGCACCGAAGAATAAAAATGACCATTTTCGCATAGTTTTCTTGTTTGTAAGCGAAAAAGTGGGACTATGAGTTGAAGTTAATTTGATAGCCTTTGTTAAATAAATTGGTCATACCTATAACTAGGCAATAGAGTAAATAGTTATGTTATGAACCGTTTCTTGTCTCGTCTCCTATATTTAGGTTTTACGAGTGGAATTATTAGGAAGATGAAGTTCTTGGCTGTTAAGGCATCTTTTATTGGTGATTTTTTTTTTCTAATTGATAAAAAGGATACGCTGAAATGTATTTGACCTTTATTTCAAAACACAACGTTCGGTATGAACTACAAAAATAAGAAATTTAACTAAATTAAATTATCTTGTTTTGGGCATCAACTTATCTATTTCAGAATGGTTTATATTTTTTTTAATAATATCTTGTTTTTACTATTTTCTACCGATTTAAAAAAAAGAGAATGTTATCAGTTGTTGCTGTTTTTTTGTGTTTGTTACTTTATAACATTTACTAGACGAACCCATTGTTTTTAGTGATTCCTTCTTTATTTTTAATCTGGTACCTCCCGTGTCCCATATTGATTTAATCTAGACCTAACAATTTAAATGTGGTATAGCTTTGTGTTAAAAATAATTGTTTGTGTAAAGTTTCAACGTACATAGGCTCACGTTTTGTTTTAACAACATTTTGGGTATAAACGGTTTTATCCTGAGATACGTTCTGCATGTTTTTATACGATATCCAATAGCTATTATTTTATAAGCCCCAAAAATACTCCAAGTTACAATAGAACGCTATGATTCGGTCGGATATAATGTTTGTATTGGTAAATATTCTATTTTTCCATCTGCTGATCCGTGTAATAGAAAAACCTTTATTTCAGCTGGTATAGACTGAAGAATATTATTTGTAATTTTATATTTTTATATAATTGCATATTTATATATAATATATTGTAATATATAATTAATTGTACGAGGGAAGATATCAGATGTTGTAGTTTGTCTGAGGGAGATGGGAAATTCATTCGCATTTAGCCCTCTATCACATAGACTACGGTACCGGTTAATAATGCAAAAAAAAAAAATCAACAAAGAAAGTACAAAATTTATAACTATGCATACTTTAATTGAATAGTATTTATGTACTAAATAATAAATGAAGGTGGGTTGCATGAAAGCAAAAGTTGTTTTATGCATACATTACTACAATTAACAAACAGGTTGTTCGATTAATAAAAAATTGATGCTTAACCAGATGTTTAATGACGTATTTGTACTTATGAGAGTTCTATGTTGAAGTAATCGGATTCGACCCACTAAATCCTCACAGGAAGTGTAGGTAATATCGACGTTCGCTCGTTAAATAGGCCCGTGCTAAATATCGGTGTTCATTGGGTTTTCATCATATTGTGTTACTAACGGTGCCTTCAAATCGAACCGGTCCAAAACAAGAGATCTTTCATGAACACCCGCGTTCCAATCTTGAATACGAATGAATATTCAATCGGATCCAATAGAAGCACTTTCGTTTTAATCAAAGAACTCCATTCAAAAGACTTCAAAAATGAAAGACTTTCGAATATGGAAGCGTTTTAAACAGTTGGAAGTTCGGATATTGTGTAGCGCAATTTCACAGTAACTGCAACTTGAAACAACTTTAAGAACACGAGGTGAATACTGTTGTCGAGTTTTACAGATCATTTAAAGCTTACAAAGACAGTTGTTTGTATGCACCTTGTACATTATGTAATGCTTAAGGAACGCGACGTTATCTCGAATTGCTCTCAGTTTTTTTCATACTGAGTCTATGTTTTATTGGTATATTACTACGGACTTTAAGTTTAATTTTCATTATAACATTTTCTTTTACATATATTCATAATGATGAAACTGGAATATATTGCTTATAAAATGAGCTAAAGAAAATATTTACTTAGTGGTTTGTGGTTAAACTTGTAAATTTGATAATCTGAATAACTTCAAAATTTTTTCATAATAGATTCCCATAATTTTAATGCTATATGTATTAATATCTCATCTATTTGTAATATAATAACTATCCCACCACTTCAATAAGCCCGGTTAACATTGCACCGGCTGTCAGACTCAGGTACAGCCAGCAGAAATAATTTCCCATACTTAAATAAGCTCTCGTGAGACTTAGCTGCTGGCGTGATGACAATCGATTTTCTGATAACTTCAGATATTAACGTGTACAAACGTGATATTTGAATTTACACACGCTGAAAATAAATTTACGTTCATTGTTTGTTTATATACGCTTTGGATAGAATAAATATTATAAAGTGAATATGACTATCAAATGTTATGCTGTAAACTTGTTACTTTTTTTATTAAGTGACTAGCTGTTCGCCCCGGCTTCGCCCGTGGTACATATTATATAGCCTTTGTCACTCAGTGAAGTTGCAGCTTTCTAACGGTGAAAGAATTTTTGAATTCGGCCCAGTGGTTTTTGCGTGAAAACGTTACAAACTTGCAAAAATACAAGTTTCCTCTTTTTAATATAAGTGTAGATATATAGAATGTCAGTATAAGAGCAAATAATCTTAATTTTTTTCTTATTTTCTTATTATGACGATAGATCCGAGAGAAGTAATTAAGAAGGGAAATGCAGAGGTGATTTGATGTTGATTGATGTTTCATTTTCGCCTTGGAATAAAGCACAGTATTCTTGGCAAATATTTACTTAGAAACAAAGTTGTATCAACATGTTTTAGTTTAGTTTTAGTTAGTTTTCAGTGTATAGTTTTCTACACTTAAAATAACGTTTTTAGAAATTGTTTGTCACTTATATTTAACCAGCTATTGGTGTACCTTGTTATTGGCGTATTTATTGTGATAATTCATCAGATACTGTAAAATTAGCTGTAAGTTACCTTTTATAAATAAAAAAAAAAAATAATAAAAATAAAATAAAAATGTCGAAGAGTCGCTGTGAACATGTTGCTGGCAACATTGCGAGCTACATTGCGCGTTAAAATATATATAAAATCTTTTTAGCAACATTGATCAACTGTTGCTAAATTTTTTGTGAGATAATTGGCAAAAGGGGCTCGCTTGGTAAGCGACTAGTACCGCACATGAAACTTAGAGATCATATTATACTATAAGTTAATATTACTTATTTATATTAAATTCGAATCAATTCTTCTAAAATTCTTATAGTTCTATAATGCGGCAAAATTGCAGTTAAATCCAATGTTTCAAAGAAGATAAAATTATCTTTTTATGATTTCATGATATAAATGTAAACGCAAGCAACTAAAACGTGATAAATTCATGTAAATATTAAGATTTTAATAGAATTGTCTTTGCATGATATAATCAAAAAGAATGTCCCAAACTTGTAGAACTATCACAAAAGTTGAGTCTTAAAAATACTTCCATGAATAATTTGGACGTCCATCTTGGGCGATAAGTGCTCTTTAAAATACCATTTCTGATTTATGACTAAGAGCGGTTTAATTTAGCGGTGGATATCGCCCATTACGCGCTGATTTATGAAGTAACAATATTAACTTTTTCTATCCGAGTTTTAAAATGAATAAATGGCTCCTTTGAACGATCTTTTGGTAATTTTCTGATATGATCAGCGAATTTATGGTCTCTCGAAAGGAGCAAATGCCTAATATCGCGGTTTGAGCTAATTCGATTATAATATTCGCGTAGGGATTTGACGCTTTTACAGATAGTTTCAAGGTTGTTGTCGTGGAAACTATAATGATTGTTAAATTGGATACCTATTTTAACTGAAAAGCTAATTGCATAATGAAAAGGTTCGGAAACATTTATGATATAACTAACTGCGCCCCGCGGTTTCACCCGCGTACGTCCGTATCCCCTAGGAATATCGGGATAAAAAGTTGCCTATATGTTATTTCATCTCTCCAGCTGTCTACGTACCAAATTTCATTGCAATCGGTTCAGTAATTATTGAGTGAAAGAGCAACAAACACACACACATCCTTACAAACTTTCGCATTTATAATATTAGTAGGATTCAGGACATATGCTTGTGTGTTGCATACGTAATGCCAAAAATAAAAATACCTCAAAACATACGTTTTATTAAAATTTAAAAACCATGCTAATGTGCAGGTCATTCTGATCATTTATCACATTAGGTGTTCTAAAAACTTTATTCAGATCATAATAATGTAGTAATTATTTATTTTTTAGTAAATTATATGTACCTTTTTCTGAGCCATGATATAAACGCACGTGTGAGTGCGGTGGGTAAGTGTAGTGTGTGTAACAGAGCCGGCCGACGCCGTTGATATAAATGTGTGCGTGTGCAATATTTTTTAATTGTAATAGTGCTCAGTATATCAGAATATATCTATTGAATATTTCATTCACATTATATTATGATAGTTGAAAACAAACCGTAACCAAAAATAGATGTAACATTCATCGAAGTAATTAAATTTGTTTCGCTAATAAAAATTCCATTGTTTGAATTTAAATGAACAAAGTAATAACCACAAATAACTAACAATTCGTTTGTATATAAACACAACTATCAATAAAACAATGGTAAAGAAGACTGAATGAAATTCAGGTATTAATCTAATGAGATTTTAGTTTAACATCTATTATTTGGTGGAATTAAGTTAAAATTTCTATTGAACTGTGTGGGTGTCGAGACCATACAAATTGTGCCAGCTCGCACCGGGGATTGTACCACACCCCTACAGAAGATTAGCATAAAATAGTAGCATGCTACTCTTCGTATAGTGAATGGGCGAATCAGAGGTCCGTATCATTTTCCTTACCTTTCCCAGTGCATTCCTTTATTACGTTCGTCAATCCTTTCTTCATCCTTTACCCTGTAAAAGCGGGCGACGCCTCTCATTTGCCCGCTATGACATTTAAATAGTTCTTTTAATTTCTATATAATCCACTTCCATTAATTCTGCATATCCTGCATTTCCAACTAAATCACAGCCTACATACTGATCCTTAAGATCACGACAGTTATAATACATATTACGATACTAAATTACGTTTCCACCTGCTTATTAACCGAAGGTACTAAGTAACAACCGAGAAACGTAGCTAGAAATCCGATAAGCGCATTATACAAGCATTTCTTACGACTCGGAGACACAATGCTAGCTTTTTGCTCAGTCCATTGTTACGGTCGCTAATGCTTCCATTGTGGTGTCTCGACAATAGGTTACCTAATAATTAGATCTCGGACTGTTGGTCAACCGATTTTCAGCTTAGTCAGTAATTTTTGTTCAATTCTGTATTATTCTTTACAGTTGAGTCGGTTTTGTGGTAGGTTTTCGTTCGTTTTTCATTGATTAGAAATGATCCATTTGAAATTCCGTAATAAGTCGTATCAGTCGATAGTAAAATTGGTACGATTTCAGAGGAATTTTCATGTGTTTCACAAACTACTGCAAAAAAGGGAGGACATTTTCAAATGAACTGTAGGTATGTTTTGGGTTTGTTAGATTGGAGCTTCCGACTGAAACATCTGAAAGCTTATGCCTCCCATGTGGTTACATTAAATAGTAAATATTTTTTTTATATTCTTAACTGTACCCACAATACTAATACAAAAAAAATCTATTCTAGACTAAGGTGTCGATATTAACCGACATCTCTCCTCTTTTATAGTAATTAAGCCTATGATTCCATACACTTAAATATATTTTCATAAAAACACACAACCACATTAGGGAAAAGGTTAGAATATAATTCATAACGAAATTCCAACGCTGGCCGTTAGCTTACGCTCAGATTAAATTGCTATCATTGCGAAATTTAATGATAATCCCATGTGAAATATATCTGGGATTGTATTCCGAAGAAAAATACCAACTATTCAGTTTCTATTATTGTTTTTATTGTAATTGAAAACATCGACTTTGTAATACGAGGTTTCGATTGAGTACTTTCAATTGTCTTTTATATCCAAATTTTTATAATATCAAACTGTTAATTATATTATAGATTTAAAAAGATTTATTGTTTATAATTTATGTTTGTATTTAACTTACTTATTTACATATTAGCCCACTTTAAACGTACCCAGTTAATTAAATTTTTTTTATACTCATCTAGTATCGATGCCAATACAATACATTACTTTTTTTGTCATAGCGGGCAACTGAGCTGGTGGTTCGCCTGATGGTAAACGATCACCACCGCCCATGAACATTCGCAGTGGCTCAGACGTCTGAGAATGCGCTGCCCGCTTTTAAGGGATAAGGAATAAGGAAAGGTTTGATGACTGGAATGAAGGAATGGACTGGGAAGGGCGAGGAGAAGGAAATGGGCCTCTGGCTCCCCCATTCACCGTACGAAACATAATAGCAAGCTATTATTTCACGCCGGTTCCCCGGTGCGAGCTGGCCCAATTCGTGCCGAAGCATACTCGACTCCCACAATAAATGAGTTTATTATATAATCCTGATTAGAATCGTTTTTTTTTTATTTTTTAAGCGATTTTTGTTTGTTTGAATAATTATACATATTCAAAGTATATTATTCTTTCTATAAGTTTCGATGTTTAATGATAATCGTTACATTCGGATATTGAGAGTTTCATAGTACTGGGAACAATTTTCCCACACATACTTGCCAGACTGGTTATTATAATGTGAAATCGAAGTCAGCGAGCCATCGAGGGCTTAGTTCTGGTCTATCCTATTTTTTCAATATTTCTATTACTAGTAATATTTAAAATGCGAAGTAGCTGTGTCTGTCTGTCTCATATTCACTGTCTATTTTGTATTAAATTTCATATAGATTCACTCGAAAAGGAGTCTTTTCCTTTAACTAAATGGGCGAAAAGCTTACAGCTTAAATAAACCTAAATATTTTAGAACTCATAAAATGCATGTCTATTACCCCACACATAAAAACACACGATAAAATCAATGTAAGCCATGTATTAAATATAATAATAAATAATGTATACTAGATTAGTAGCTATGTTTACCCGAGTATCTTTCAATTACAGCGCGCCAAGTAGTTATTACATAATTTGTTATGCAGTATACAGCAACCAATTTGACTTTTAACTAAAATCTTCGTCAGGTACAAGGTAAATAATTGAAAACCAATGTACGTAGAGCTCCCGTCTTTGAGCATTCAGCATTGAATTAATGATAGCAGCTCTGCAATGGATGTTCACTGTGACTTTGTTTTATAGCGTTTTGTGCCACTATTAATTGTAATATTATATCAATTAATCTGTTCAACTGATTGAAATCTGTTTTGAATTGACGGATGTACTATTTGAAATGTTTTGCAATTCATTCAATGAGTTTACTGGTGAATCATCAATATAAATTGCAAAACGTTTGTTGTAACAGTTATATTTATGCGAGCATACAGTTTTTCTACAATATTATCAAATGAATCGCCAGTTCCTCTACATTTTAAAAGCAATTTAAATCGATAACAATACGACGAAATTGTCATTTGCTTTATGTAAATAATCGAGTAGGTATACCTATCAAATGCCCCATACTCTGTATTCACTCTCTCTATTCTGGGAAATTTCAGTCCACTTCAATTAGTAAAACTAATCAAAGGGAAAGCTATAAAGCTAGATCATTTCAAATCAATTATTGATGTTGTGCGGAGACTCTGGAAATCTTGAATATATTAATTGATCTATTATTGCATTCTAAACTTATACAATTTATATACAAAAATATATTGTAACATTCATGCGAGTGGAAAAATCTTTGTTATATCGTCAATTGTGTAGTTATATCTATAGAATACGTACACGTAAATAGGTATTCTATAGAATCATGAAAAATAAATAAATATTGTTCGAATTTTCATATAACATATTTTTGCCCGGAAGTTGAATCAAATATTGTTTTGTTCAATATCACGTAAGTTTTTTTTTAAACACATCACACATGTATTTTTATATACATTTTTTATCACACATAGTTTTACACATAACCTTATATCAATTGGGATAAACTCAAGAATATTTTCACGTTATGTGCTGATACAAGGCTGATACGTTGACATGATAGAATAACTTTTACGGGATCATAAAACGTTCGGAAACCAGGACAAACTTTCGTATTATTTAGAAACACTCAGAATTGGTGGAAGTGCAAAAAAAATACTCTCTTTACTAAAATAAAGGCTCGAAAATGTAATTGTTTGCTTATCAAGTCGCAGCGAAGCGATTTAATGGATAATATTTAGGTCTGACTTGTTGTTTTTTACGTGAGTGCTACGTGTTTTTTTTAATTGTAAAAAATGACTTTCTATGTCTTTGCCACAAAAATAATTTAACGTTTTTAAAAAATATGTTTTAATATATTTCGTATTACTTTATAAAACTAATGTTCTATGTAAGGTTACGTAAATTTGATTTACTTTGATATAACTATATATTCTGTGGTATATTCCGATTGATATCTGTATACCATGTACCGACTTTCACAAAACTATTTAATAGTCCCGTTTCAGAAATTATTGTACTAAATAATATATCCAATATGAGATAACGCGTTCTTAATATTAAGTCAGATACCTATTTACAACAGAAACGCGCTGCACTCGGCAAACGTTATGCAATTATAGTGAATCACTGCAAATTAATAAGACACTAAACTCCCATTTCATCGCGAATGCAGCATTAAATGTAGACTTACGTAAAACAGATGAAAGATAACAAGGTATGGCAGTTAACGTTTTCAAATTTGCAACACGATTTCAGTTCACTATGAGTTCTGTTATAAGTAATACATATATTTATACGATGATGATGAGTCTTTATATTTAAGAGAAACAAGAAAAAAACAAAACTTATAGCCATTCTTAAAACATATTCACATTTAGCTAAATACAATTATTAATTATACTTAGTCTGGCCATAAATACTGTTACACTTAATTATAAAAAAATATTACATTTGAATTTCGAATCTG
>NW_024045132.1:3596637-3602184 GCF_012273895.1 Zerene cesonia | reverse complement strand
TATATATATATATATATATATATATAATTGGAATCTCGGAATCGGCTAGAACGATTTTCATGAAATTTAGTATATAGGAGGTTTCGGGAGCGATAAATATATCTAGCTAGGAATTTTTTTAGAAAATGTTATATTCGTGTTTTTTTTCCTGACATCTATTGGTGAATAATAATACTATTTTGCTTGGTAGATAGCTGGAGAACTGAAATAACACATAGGCACTTTTTATACCGATATTCCTACGGGATACGGACTTACGCGGTTTCAACCGCGGGTCACAGCTAGTATAATATTATATGAGAGATTATATTTTTATTTTATTTGCCAGTTACTTTTCAAATAATTCACTAGCCATTAATTCATAGAGTAATGCGGAAGAGCGTTATTAACATTTAATACCCTTTTTATTATGACAAAGAAGACTTCAAATGAAAATAAAAGCGTAACTACGACTGTATAAATAGTAATATAATGATAACAGCCACATTTCGCACTTATAATTCCCGACGAATACACGTATTTCCTGCCCTCTAAATGGTCACTATTTTTCTTCTAAATACATCCATCTATCATCGTCAGAGATGAAGTCAGTGGCTAAATAAACGCAGAGTTATTTATCAAAACCATATTTCTGAATGCTTTGGGTCCGCGAATAATAAATTTTGTTCAGCAATGAGTTAATGATACGTGTTTTTGTGGAATATGAATTGGAATAGAAGTTATTATGTTTAGGTTTAAAGTTGCTTTCATAACGGTGGTAGATTTATTATTAAAAGTAGTTAAAGTTGTTTGAAATGTAATTGTGTCGAGTTAAAGACTGTTATATATATTTTTTTAATCTTAGTTATAGCGCACTGTGTAATCAAGTTTAAGACCCTACTAATAAAAAGATCAATTGAAACAGTATCGGAAAATTCTGTGCTATTTGACACACATTCTAAATACAATATAAACTTTTAATTATATTCCATAATAAACAAACTATGTAGATGCAAACATGCGATTGATATATTAATTATTGATTGTATAATCAAAGTGTGGTAGCTACTTTACATCTTCTATTATTTCTTGAAACATTCAATCTATAAATAAAGATAGATATATTCAGAATACACATTGATTCTAGATATATAGCAAAAACCATGAACTAATAGCTCTCATATTATAGTATAGATATAACACGTATCATTTTCATTGCAATATCTACAGTCTCTGTTTCCAAATAAAGATCCGCACTATCGAATCACACTACACATACGATAATATCCAGAAGACAATAGCAATAAAAGTAAAGCCCCATACGTGACAATAACGCGTCTAATATGTCGCCGTCAAATCGCCGACCCACCCGTTTTCTGTCCGCCAAATTGCTAGCCATTTTAACCTACGAAATAGCCCTTTTTAAATTTCACGTATTGTATACAGATAGCGGTTGCGGTGCGTGCTTACAATAAATTATGATAAATTTACTTTTTAGGCACTGTACTTTAATAATATATTTTTTTACTAGTTGCACGCTTCGGCTCGGCCCGGGTAGTCAATTATCGTAATTGAAATAATATAAACTATCCTATCTTCTGCATATTGTGTGCCGATTTAATTAAATTCGGTTGAGTAGTTTAGGAGTCCGTCGCAGACAAATAACGTATTACGCAATTTGTATATATTAAGATTAGTACGTTTATCATTACTGCGGAAAAGTGGAGGTCTACTTAATCATTGAATTATGAACAGTAGGAGTAAACTTCGGTTTGGTTCTTGGAACAATATATATCTTTGACAATCGCATTAACTATATTCGATCATCATGGTAATATTGGCATTGACAAATAGTATTTATTGGGTTACCTTTCTCATGATATCTAGTAGATATCATGTAGGAGGTACGTCTTTGTCTAAATGAAAGATTCCATCTAAATGTGACAATAGCAATAAGCTGTGAGCTTTGAAGTTTAAGGTTTGTTATGAATTAGATGTGTTATTTATAATGCTTAATTTAGTTTATGTTCTTATAGAATTTAAATGTTTTATAAATAAAAAAACGTCTAAAGAATAGAAAATATTAATTGATGACGAGGCGGGATCGGAATTGAACGTCATTTCGCCAAACCGTAGCAACGCCTAGCCTCTCGGCCACCCATGATTCCGCCTCAACAATCGAATTTCTTCTACTCTTTCGGTTTCACGTGTTCAAAAGTATTCAAAATTCTGCTAAAAGTATAATTATTATTCTGAGTGCTGCGAGCGATATATTTGTATTATTATGTTTTATGCGCTAGCGTATGGAAATTAAAATTTATATTAATTTGCTTAAAAAGGAAACAAAGCGAACGAAATACACCTGCTCTTTTATCTCACAATTGTGCAATTTATTTCTTAAAAGTATTCAAGGATTCATTTCAACGTTTAAGTTTCGTAACTCTATTGCTATTTGCACTGCCAATGTAAATAATAAAAGCCAAGGTACAGTCTCCCTTTATGGACTCCAACATTGTGAGCTGCCACAAAATGTTTCCTTTAATCTCCCCAGAAGGGAAATGACGCGGAAGAATGAGATTTCGGGGGAGATACGATGTTTTGCCATTATTCAGATTCACTTGTATACGACGTCTTGATGTTTGAGATATTTTGAAGTGTGTTTAATCATAATATTCGCGTTCAATTTTGGATTATGTTTTGTTGTTTTTTGTTACCCGTCTAGGTGTAAACGTATACACTGATTTGAAAATGATGTGTGAATGAAAGTATAATTTATTGGCTATATGCCACTATCAGTAGTCAGAAAACGAAAAAGAGAGTTTAGGAACATTTATCCATTTGCAGCAGCAATTCGCAGCCTGCCACGACTATGACACCATGCTGAGTCAAGAGCTTTTTCAGAACATGTATTGCATCACACAATCTCAGGAAACAAACAATAGTTTCAAAATTTATCCTCATTTTTCTTGATTTCTTTATTGTTATGTATTCTTTTTTTCTATGTTTCGTGATGTGTAAGGACCTTGTTTCTTGAAATAAACGATATTCTTTTCTCTTCTATTCTGTGATCCACCCCCTTCCTCCTCTCTTAGGACAGTCCTGATTATATGTTCTAAAAATGTTCACTCTTAATTTTTCTAAATTTTCGATATCAATAACGAATCTGGTTTGTTGAATTTAAACGACTATTAAAGTCAATTTGCTATTCAATGTAATAAAAAGATGAAACAAAGAAACCTGTAGTCTAATTAAATCCACAAAGAAAATGTTAGGGAAATTAATAAGTTTTCTCAATTTATTTATAAGAAAGACTCGTTAAAGACCAGAAGAAATAAAATTACTGTTAATTCCATTTTATAGGATTTGTGTTCATTCACGGTTCCAGAATGAAAAGTAAATGGGTATAAAAAGAAAAGCTATTTCTTTTCAACTCAGGAAACTTTATTGACAATGGAATGTTTTCTTTACTATTCTTGTCATTGAGGCTATAACGTCGTAAGTCTGAAAATAGGTACTTTGTATTGTACTTTAGCTAGAGACTAGCCGCTTGTCCCGGCTGCGACTGCATTGACCCAGGTTAAAGAGAATATAATATATCCTATGACACTCGGAGAATTCGTGGATTTCTATTGTTAAAATGATGATGATGATGATGATGATTTTTAGTTGATAAAAACTGTTCTACAAGAAAGGTAACTGATGTTGCGACGATTAGTATTCATGAACTTCTTCGGTTTTCTACATTCGAATTTGTTATTTAACGTTTTCCTCAATTTGGTTTTGTGTTTTATGCCTGTTTTGCTATGCCTTATCTTATTGCTATGCATTATAAAATCAAAGAATAAATTGGGCTGATATTATTTTTTAACAAAAAATATTACTGTAGTATGAAACACATAGGCAAAGGAAGAGAATGATAAAAGTTGGAATGTAATAAAAAGGAAAGGCAAATAATTTACGCATGGTCCGATACTGAGGAGGGAGAGGGCGTGAGTTGTTAAGGGTAAAAACTGTTCTCGATTTCCGGAAAATGTTTAATGTGTTTTTTTCAATGCGTTGCCTATCAGAGGCAAAGAAAATAAAGGAGTTTCCTTGGAATACAACGACTTTGGCCGGTCAGACTCTTTTTAAAAACTAGCTTTTACCCTCGGTTTCGCAATAAATTCTGAGTAGTTTAGTAGATAATATTATAATACATTTAAACTTTTCTCTTAACTACTCTATTAAAAAACCTCATCAAAATCCATTGTGCAGTTTCAAAGATCGAAGCATACCTACAACATACATAAAGACAACGCGGGAAGCGACTTTGTTTAATACTATGTAGTGAAGAAAGAAATTTATAGCCGGTGAATAATCTTTCCAACGGACTATGATTATTTCCTCTAAATCCCACGATTTCAAGCCAAATTGGCCACCAGCTGTTTAATTTACCCGCCGGTAAAAACATTATGACCGACCGCATTCAATCCGTTCGGATTTTAATTTCGGCTCAAATAGAACCCTCCAATTGGAGAACGTTTGTATGGATCACTCGTTCGATGCAATAAAATCAATTACGAAAACATGAATGAATTTTTATGAACAATTAAACTGGACCACTAAATGTCTAAGCGAATGGCTGAAATTTATTTTGGCGCGATTTTTTATGAATTGAAGGTTCAATATTCATGTGGAAAAATAAATATAACTCGGTGTTTTAGAATGTTAAGATCTCAAAAAATTATTCATTTGCAAGTAATGTGCTTACACAAATCTATAGTTGTAAACATATTAAGCTTTCCAACACTTGTCAATAAATCTAATGAATACAATTTCGATTTATTACAATATCCCATAATATTGATTTTGAAAATATAATTTGAAATTATTGTAAAACTTTTCAGCTAGCCAGGCTTTCAGACAAACAAAAAAAAAATCTTATTCCTTTTCATTCCATATAATATTTAATGCACTTGCATAAATTAAGATATTATAAACAGCAAATTACTCTCTTTTATTATCTCAAAAATCTTGTAAACTCCATTTCCATCCATACATTTATCAATACACGAGCAAAGCAACGTACAAATGCTATATTTATTTCTTGTTTGAGATACAGTTGAGAGTCGATTCATCAATTGTTGTTTGTGTAGACCGTTTGAAATATTGAAGCGCATATTTCCACAACAACTTAAGTTAAAATAAAAATATTACGTATTTAAGATTTGCATACTCAATATTGAGAATTGTTAGTGAAATGATATTGTTCTGCTTTTAGAAAATACAGTATTACAACAGTATTGGTCACTAGTTCAGGCGCGCTCTCGACATTCACATTGAAAACGTGTCCGTATACATAGACTAGTAATTTAAATAAAGTAATAAGACTGGTATTGACTGTGTCTCCTTATTATAATACTTATATGGTAATGTTTCGTTAACCATAACCGTTCTGTCTGTGAATTGTGAATGTTTGTGTAAAGCCGCTTTTACAATAGCTTTGCTCAGATATATGTACTTAGTCTGGCCATAAATACTGTTACACTTAATTATAAAAAAATATTACATTTGAATTTCGAATCTGTC
>NW_024045132.1:3515379-3595637 GCF_012273895.1 Zerene cesonia | reverse complement strand
GTAATAAATGTTATTTGCAGTTAACAATTTTCTTTTTTCTTTATTACAATATTTATGGCAAGACTAGGTATATCTATGACTTCCATTAAAAACGAAATGTTCAATTTGCGACCACTTATCACAGTCTTTATATCTACGCGAGCGAAGCCGCGGGCGGAAAGCTTGTCAACGTACTCGTAAGTGGATTCGTTTAAATTGTTAGATAATCGCAATTTGTTAATGTTATTTCAAGAAAAAAAAACGAACCAAACCTAATTTCTGAAGATTAATTTATCCAATTATGGAAGGTCTGCTAACAGGTTAATAGAGAATGGATATCGAAGGTTGACTAACATATTGAGAGTTCCGTTGAGCTACATTATTCAACTGAATCTAATGTGTAATAAGGAACTTTCTCGTGTTTGATTTTACGAGATTACTATATAATTATAATGAGGTCTTTGCAATGGATGAAAGCGCGGTTTATTTTAATAATATTTTTACCGATGTTTCAAACACATTTCAGTGAGCGCGGCCACGGGGAGACTGAGATAATTTTTTCGAAGCTTGTGCGCATGACTATAAAAATGAAAAAAACGTCCAAAATTTTTATAAATACAGCTCGAAGCACGCACAGGTTTGAAGCTTCCTAGCCCCTGGGACCCTGTTATTCCAATAACAATGTCACCCCATTTGTTTTTTCTTTTTTACCCTAGCAATATGGATATCAAATGAAAGATCGTAAAAATATATTTATTTTGTGAGATATATTTATGTTACAATACAATTTTAGCTGTAGGTATCTTATATTTAACTTAATATAGGGAGTTATATGTAACTGGGATCGGAGTCAGACCATCAAGTAGACATTTGGAAGGTCCTTTGATCAGAAGGTACATGGATATTGCTTCAGCCTCGGTAAGAATTCTTTCGGATCAGGTATTTTCTTTAATGAAAAACCTGTCTTGGGACGATCCCAAATATTTAGAGAATTTCTATTAAAGGCATCAGATGTTACAAATTTCTAGCGGTATAAAGGCATTTACTGTTATAAGTACGATATTAAAAAAAGAACTTCCACTGAATATAATCCTAAAATAAGCCGAAGATATGGAAATTTAATGTCCAGAAGTTAGTACGCTTGCACATAACGTATAATCTGTAATACTATAAAGGAAATTGAGTAAAAGGGTTTACAGGATAGGAAATAATCAACCTCACTCACTGAACGTATTGCGATAACATACTGTTGATATGCTAGCTACCAATATCCGAAAGTGAGCTAACTTTCTCCTTGTGAGTTGGATGTAAGTCACGTGGAAACATCGCTCGACTGACGCAGACTTACAAACAACTTTGAGTTCTCATACTATGAATACAAATTTTATTTCAGAATTATATCTGATGATGACGAATCCAAGATTAGAGTTCTGGGGTTAAATGTGCAATTTTATGTTTATTTAATGTCCTATTTTCATAAATTTCACACAAAACATGTTTTATAACAACATTCATTGTTCTTTTATCGTGTCGAGAGTGGTTTTATCAGTTAAAGAAAATGATACATGAATATCTTGGTCTTTTTTAATTATATATTCTCAGTTTTGAATATCATATTGTATACAATTCTGTTTAACCTTTCATTCTATTTATATTCAAGTAAAGATGATTTTTATTTATTCCAATAAATGTTTTACCATAACGTGATAAGCTCTATTCAATGAAATGGTTAAAAAGGTTCTAGAAATTGGTAACGATTTAATATACATGGCAAATAACATGTAATACCAGATACTTTGTCTATTCCAGTAAACGCCATATAATTTTAAAACGAATCAAAGCGCAATACCGGACAGTTCAACAAACAGCTGAGGTTTTTCAATATTTTGATAGAGAGTGACTATATCTGCATATACAGAAACATATTATTATGAGTATTTAGTGTTGTTATTTTAGTTTTCACTCGCGGACGAACCTGAAGGACAAATTTTTAAAGCTTATCTCTTATGATGTATAAGCAATGGTACTTACATGCTGTATGGTCCCATCAAAATTTGGTTAAATTCTGTCAATTTGAAGGCGGTTTTTGCTAAATGTCATTACTTATCTATCATCTCTTTATGTGTGTATTGATATAAATGACGTGTATTGTATTGTAAATATTGATAAAAAGTAATCTGTTTACCAGCTGTAACGCCGAACAGAAATCCCGATCATTCAATACAGAGAAATGAGTAACATTAACAGGTCTAACGTTTAGAAATACTGAATAACAACGCGTAATTACGAACAACAGGTGATGTACGATCGACATAATTTACGCAAAACTGCCTAGCAGTTATGAAATATTCGTGTAGATATATGAGAGCGGTAAGGTTGATGTATGAGCTCATTCTGCGGACTGATGCCTGTAATTATAGATGGGCGAGAGGCAAGGCGTATTTGTATAGGATTACTTTTTTAATTAATACTTGTTCGCGCCTTGGTTTTTGGTTTGTGTTTTGAGGAAAGTTTTCGTTTTCGTTCGGTTCGTGAGCACATGCTTAATTACATTGATCAAGTTTTATTTTGTAGTTTTTATGATTGTTTGATCGCATTTTTAAGGTTCGTTGCCGGATTTTTTGTTTCTTTTCAATTACCAATTTTAGTTCATAATTATTAGAGAATACGATACAATGAATCGATACGATAGTAAATCCGTATTACCATCATGTAAAACATTCTTCAAGTTTTCACGTCCCTTTTTCCTTCTGTTAATGTTTCCTTGAAGAGATAAAAATGTTAATCCATTATTAATAAAAAATGTCCATTACACGCAAAATTTTACCGTCTTTATGTTATACAATTCATTCATAATGAGCTATATCAGCGAAATGTTCAATGCGAGAACAGTTACTCGCAAATCGGAAAAACACCCCAGAGGAATCGGACTTATTACATTCAATACTTGCTAAGTAAGGTCCAGTTAGCGGCAACTCGATTACTCCGTGATAGAGGTCCGGCGGTAATAGCCTCTCACTAATGCACATGCTTAGTATTCATGTCTGGAGACCACAGATATTTTACATGAGCTTATTTGATGCAGATTGGTTGTGGAACAGCTTATTATATATTGGGATTTGAGGAAGGGAATGAATATTATGGACATGTTTGGGGATTGATCTTGATAGTCTTGGCAGACTTTATATATATACTACTAGCTTTGCCTCTGCGGCTTCGTTCGCGTTGGATAAGAAAAATACAGACAGTCTCGGGGTTTTTCCCAGATAATTCTGGTTCTCGTGGGATTTCTGGGATAAAAACTAACTTAAGTATCAAGTTTCATCAAATCGGTGAAGGAGACAGAAACATATAGACATATAGATATACAAGCATACAGGGAGACAGATTTACAATTATTGTTATATTTTTGCAATGGTAGTATTTTATTATATCGTGTTTTGTTGGATGACAGGTAGAAATTAGCAACGACGGGGAAACATTGCCGCGATTCTATCAAAGTAACAAATGACTACATCCATAACATTATTGCCATCTTCACCTACATCTATTGCTATCTCAAATTAAGAATAACGTTATGAATGTAACTGGCTGAAGTTATACTGCACTTTTATCACAGTAATTACTTAACAAAACTGCAGCTCGTTAATCAAGGCAGCTCCTCCGGGAGCTATTCATTTAGCGAGGAATTAAAACCAAATATATCACTCTCTAGTGGATTGCATGCTAAGTGTATTATGACGTACTCTTGTACTAGTGCAGCTTGAGAATATTGAAGTATAGTTAGAGCTGGCTACTATGCTAATGCTCTTGTGATGAACTGTATGTTGCATTATTCATACGAAATATCTAAATAATTAATATAGATATGATACATTTTTATTGGTTTGAGGTTAAAACAGTTGACTGACTCCCTTTGACGTTTTTGTAAATAGTGGTGATATATTATTTTTTTTATACCATACGTCATTTGTATTTACAAATGATACAAGTAAATTCAATTTAAATTTACAATCTTATTTACAGAAAATCAGAACGATTGATTGATTCGATTAGAATATACTTTTTTAAACATAAAAATGTTTAGAGATATTTTTCTATTTTTCTATCTTATCAAATGGGAAGCATTATGTATTTTTAAATAGAGCTGGTAGGTCGCCTGATGGTAAGCGCTCCCACCGCCCATGAACATATGGAGAGGCGTAAGGTCGATGGCACTAACGCCTCTACAAACGGATTGCCGACTTCTAATTAGGAAGAGATCGAGAAAGGATTGACGAGAGGAATATAATAAAGCACTGGGAAGGGTAAATAAAAGGGATATGAGCCTCCGGCACCTCCACTCACCGAACCAAACACAGCAGTATGTATTTCACGCCGGTCTTCTGTAGGGGTGTGGTACTTCCCCGATGCGAGCTGGCCCAATTCGTGCCGAAGCGTGCTCGACTCCCACATACATACACACTATCGAAATTAACGTAAATTCTGAAGCATATCATACATTTTATAGAATTTTTAATGCATACTTTAAGGCCTTATACAACACGCTTCCAGCTCATATAGTTAATGTATTTTCCCAGTGAGAACTCCTAATAACTTGACGGTACTTAATAATTACTGATAACTCAACCCATAAGAATAAAATTACTCGTATAAGCTCTTAAAGCAGTCGAATTATGAACTCACGTCAAAGCTGTTTAATATTAATAGACTTTTCAACTTATTAATCTCGTCAAAGTTCGTGTAGATAAGGCCTTAGCTGGTTAGAGGTTATCTAAGGGCAGTTGGTGAAGTCGCTAAGCCTGTAAATCTTACTTTACGTAGTAATAATATTACTAGTGAATTGCTATTCATTAGATCTCAATGTTAATATGCATTAATGTAATTTTGTTATTTGTGTTTGGGCTTTGAAAAATACTTGAATTTATTCGTACATTTATGCTACAAAAAATTATAGCTACGATATTAACGTGGTAATATCAACTTATAACCTTAAATGTGCATTTTACGTTAAGAACCAGTTTATCATTAGATGTCGTTTTCCCTAGTTAGAACTATTTGTAACTGAATGCCTTTATTAAAAATGGAATTAATAAATGCTCAAAATTTAACATCAGAGAAAATTTGCTATTATTCTCAAAACGTGTTTTATTTTATACACGTATCACCGTGTTATCTGCAGGGAACACAATAAAGTACGTACAACGAGGCGTCTCATTGCGTTTTATAAATTTTCATTATTTGTGGTATTCCCTTGTGTTTGATGTAGTTATCATTTTAAAGAATGAATCGAAGGGGAGTGATATCTTACATAAGTGAATTACCGAGAACAACTTGATTAAAAATAAATATATAATAACAATTTTCATTTATTATTTATTTTTGTGTTTGATTTTATGTGAGTATTATAGGACCTGCATTTAAAAACTTTAAAGCTTATATATTAATTATATCATTTACACAGAGTCTTCCTGTGACATCGTGATAAATAGTATAATGAATAAATCACGTTTAAAATCCCCTAAGGCTTTTAATTTCTAAATGGATAACGTTTTACCTACACAGGAACCTAATTGAAGTGAGTTTTTAATATCATATAATTTGGCAGAATCTTGAAGATGTTTTTAATATACTTTATGGAACTGATATTAATGTTAATATTATGCTGCTGAATTGCTAAAAGCTTTGCGTAAATACAAGTATAGGATGTAAAAATGACATGAGTTTACTTGTTAATATTTATTAACATAATTATCATTTCATTTACGAGAAGTCTTTAACATTAATGGAAATGATTAGACTAACTTGATTCAGTTCTTAGTGTTATTTATAAAGATAGTTATCAATAAATAAACATGCACTCCGTCATATAGGATTCAGATACGGTGCTTTAGTGAACAAGGAATCATAGACACAGCCTACAAATTTTTATTAGTAAAGATATCACCGATTATGTTACCCTAAAACCGACTTTGATTTATTGTAGAAGCAGTATCGTATTCCATCATAAAGTGTCTTATATAAGTTTTATATTTATCATTACATATTCATTTTCAAGAACATAATATAAGTTATTCATAAAACTATCACAAGATAGAATTTACTGAATATACAGAACTAACATTGAGTTCATGAATAGAGAAATGAGAAATTCAAAATTATCTCAAGGGTTAGTGATATCGAGTGAGGCGACGTCTTGAACTAAAATTAAATAATAACTCTACGGCGGAGCGTATTGCATAAAATATTAAGGTCATACTGCAGAATACACTTCTAAAACAGATGTGATATTACATTGTCCAATAAGTTATTCTATGATATCGTTCGCAATTGAATTTTGCATTCTGATGGCGAAGTCGAAACGATAGTGTTCTTAAATTATGGACGTGCGGTTTGTGTATGCGAAATTGTTTCTGTACTGAGTTTCTTTGAAGATGTGTTGTTTTAAATAAATAGTTTGAGTGCGATTATGTTGTACAGAAAGAACGGCATAATAAAAAAAGAAAGAAAACAACCATTATTGCCACACAATAAAACTAAAACTTGTGTGTGAACTATGTACTAAAAATACATGGCAATCGGGACAGACTCAGCCATGCAGTCGGGTTTCAACACCCGATCAGCGCTGATTTTAAATTTATTAAAGTATGAGGTGCGGACTTGATTACCACTACTTACGTTTCACATGTGTCATTAAAAAACTAAACAGTCCGATACTAATTATTAAATTCTTTAAAAAATACTACATAATCAGGTATAAAAAAGACTTGCACGATGGAAGTGATTCAAAGAATGAATAAAACTAAAGCAAATGGTAATTTAAATATGGATAATACTAAATATATAGTGAGCGATTCATGTTCAATTTTTTAAGTCACGATTAAACCATTTTATTGTCCCAGCCAATACTTGAACAGGAAAACCTGCGGTAAACAGAATAAATTTTGGGTAAACTCATATCCATACAAAGTTATAAATGCGAAAGTGTCTTTGTTTGTTTTTCTTTCGAGAATAAAGCTATTTTAAGGTATGATTTTTGTGTCTGGAGTGAATTAAGAGGGTAAAGTGATATACCTAGGATTCTTCTAACCGTGGTGAAACATATCATTGCAAAGAGAATTTCCTTTGAACACGTGGGCAAAGTCGTGGGAATGTTAGTAATCAATAAGATACATTCTATCACATTTCACTTTATTTAAATGATATAAATGCGAACATAACTCTGCCTGTCTTTTCTACACGCCTAAATCACTGAACCAATTTCGATGAAGTTTACTACAGACATAGGTTAAGACTGGAGAAAGAGCATAAAATGGTTTCAACCACGGAAATCCCACAGAAACGCGAGGAAAACACTTTTATATACTACGCGGGCGAAACCGCGGGCGCAAAGCTAGTCGTATTATATAGCAAAGTAAAGTTCACTCAATGTAAGCGGTGGTTTACCCTAGAGATCAACTTATCCAACACGGTAACAAGGTAAATGTTAAAATAACTCCTTAGGGTCCAGAGTACAAACTATTGACAACCCTTCCGCGGAAAGTTGTAGCTCATACTGAGATACTACATAACTTTATATGTGGGAATGTCATTTATTCGATTTAGTGATATAGATATAAAGGGGGAGACGCAGTTACGACAATTTTGTAATTAGCCAAGCGTCAAATATGTTTATAAATATTCCAAAACCAGTCGTAACGTTCAACCTACTTGAAAAGTGCAACTATGTTTCATTTGAAATAGTAAGATAAGTAGTAATTTGGTAAGCGCAGTAATAAGACAATAACCATTAACTGATTGAAATTACCAAATTAAAAAAAAATCATGATTTTTTTTACATTCCCAAAACAGACGTTTGCACATCTTGATGTATTTGGAAATTTGAACAACCCCATTTGTACAATACTATACTCTAAACTAGCGGTCCGCCCCGGCTTCGCCCGTACATATATAGCCTAAAGTCTTATTCAATAAATGAGCTATCTAACACTGGAAGAATTATTGAAATCGGACCGTTAGTCCCTGAGATTAGTGCGTTCAAACAAACAAAGAAAATCTTCAGCTTTATAATATTACTATAGATAGTATTCATATAAGGGAGCAAAATTAAAATACTAGATAAATCTGAAATATATTCAGCCAATTATATGCTTATTACGGGGTTCTAAGATCCATCATCAATATCCCTACCTCCTATTGGCACTTTAGATACGGTTAATTCTCGCATTTGGCTATAAAAGACTCCACGTAACCAAATAAGCAATTTTCATAACATAATAATTAATAATATCAATATTGAATATATTACCACCCAATAAATTACAAACTGTCTTCAAACAGAGGTTACAGCAAATAGCCTTTTTGGTCTAAGTTAAATCTTAGATGAGACCAGTGTAAGAACGCCTTGCTTTGTTAGTGTGTGGTAGCCGAAATTAAACAGTTAATATTACCGGCATCTGTCCCCTGGGTATTCTTGTAAAGGAACATGAGACTTAGCTGTATTACTATTTATCTTCAGCTAAATAGACGGAGTCGTAGAAATCGCAATGAGTCTGTCATTTTTAATATTCCTCTTTATGTGTGTGAAATATATATAATAATAAATGCGTGGTAAAATCAACAAGTTTTGAGGTGTTAAACTGGCTAAACAGCATGAGAGTTCTGAATCCATTTTTATTCAAAATATGATGGAAAAACTAATTTGTATATAGTATTTTCTTGTGTTTGATTTTACGCGAGTATCATACATTTAAAATTAAAAACTGTATAACGGATTTTAAACGCGATTTATTCATTATATTATTAACCCTACGTTTCGAACACTTTAAAGCGAGCGTGGGCACGGGGAGACTTTTTAATCTGTATATTTTGAGACTTCAGAAGCAAAACGATAAAATTGACCAAACTGACTTTGGAAGAATTTCAAAAACCTCTTTGACAAGGCGTATTCCCCGGCCGTATATATGCCTATAAAATCTACGCAATTCAAAAGAGGTAGCCGCCAAATAATTCACTATGACCAAAGCTAAAAACAGTATGGTATTTATTTGTTCGTTCATTCTCTGACGGCTCGTGGGCTATTTATTTAATCACTCGCGAGTCTCTAATTCAGTGAATGGGATATATGCCATGTACGAGTGTATAAATCCTTTCTGTCTAGCTATTACTCGTTGCATTTTATGTTTGAACGTGAGGGAAAATAGATAGCTGGTCTGGATGTTTTACGCTGAGCGATTATTATTGACGCAATAGATTGTATGTCGTTTTAAACAATTATGTTAAGCAGTTGTGTTCATGGTATCACCTTAATCATAGTGTACTGAGGTACATATTATTACTATGTCAGTTTAGTCGTCTCAATATAAGAAACAGAAATGAGAAATTTCCTCTTGTCTATGGATAAATAAACAAAAAATAAAAGCAATAAAATAGAACAGATATAGAGGAAAAAACTGACTAATAAACCCACAGCATTAACCACATCAAACGAAATTGAATTGTGTAAGATTGACAGTTATAAAAACGCTTAAATTTAAATACGTAATTAAGATAACTCATCAAAAGAAAAGTAAAGAATTCCGTACCGGCATCTTTGACTGATTTTGTATTTTTATACGACAATATATATACATTATACGTACAATTTTATACGTATAGCATAATATTATCGCGCTTAGAACGAAAATGAAAGTGGCTGGATATACGAATCCCTCGTAAGGAGGGATTTGATACTCTGTAAGAGGCTAGACTGCCTCAGAATTGTCATCATTTAGAAATTTGTATTTGATTTAAGATTGTGGTATATATTTAGAACTAAGGTACCTACTTTATGCTAACTAACTTAATATTAATATTATAACTAACTTAACTAATACTAACTAACTTTATACTACTTAACTTTTGCCCGTGGCTTCGTACGCGTTAAATTCGGAGTAGTTTAATAGATGTTATTACAAATATAAAACTTCCTCTTGAATCACTCTATCTATTTAAAAAAGTCAATATAAAAAAATATCTAAGCATACATAACGCCGCCGGTAATATCTAGTGAATATATCAATAATGTATTACATAAAATCTGTTTCTTTCAATATAAGCTTTGTATATATTCATTTAGGTAAAACATCCCTCATATAGATACATGAGGGTAGTTTTAAAAGGGTATAAGGACACAATGTTATTGTTGTAAATCCTTGTTTCAGATCTTCCGCGGTTCGTGGGCCCGGGGTCAAACGTCACGGTAACCGTGGGACGGGATGCCGCCCTTACGTGTCGGGTTGATAACCTGCAGGCTTTTAAGGTAAGATAACAGTGAAATCTCTTTATTGCCCTTTTTATTTGTGGCGTGTGTATGTATCTTATTGTAAATATTTACTGTAATTGTGCGTAGCTTATCCTAGTGATATTATAAACGCGAAAGTTTGTGAGTATGGAATGTAATGTAAGCTTATCATATCAATTGGTACTAAGATTGATTATAGTGTGGATTAGCACATGGGCTTACCCGGTTACCATGCGAGTGACATAGCGGGTTACGGCTAGTATTTTTATAAAGAGGACTAGTCAAATAAATATGACCATTTTGTTAGTATATTTTACTAGCTGCGCCCCGTGGTTTCACCCGCGTAAGTCTGTATGCCGTAAGAATATCGGGATAAAAAGTTGCCTATGTTATTCCAGTTGTCCAGGTATCTGAGTACCGCATTTCATTGCAATCGGTTCGGTAGTTTTTGTGTGAAAGAGTAACAAACATACACACATCCTTACAAACTTCCTCATTTATAATATTAGTAGGATTGTTCATAACAACAACTTAAAAAACACATACCTAGATTCACGTAGTGAATTTATAATCTATATTATGTAATGACTCAACTCTGTTATGACACAATAACAAATAAGTATATTCTATATGTTTCTGTATAATGTACAAAATAATAATTCAATGAATCTTCATATCAAATCGCCTATATTGTTTGTGTTTGTTTCTTCATAACTTTATAGTCTGGTGCCTGCCAGGATGTCCTATTTAAATTAGGTCAAATTACGACAATTAGCAGGCGGTTTTGTTTTTTTTTGTTTAAAATAATTATATTTGTTTTCATGAGTGCAAAAATTCTACAGTTTTTTCAGAATTCTTCCTGTACATCACTTTATTACAAGCAATAGAATTGCAAGCGAATATATGTCGCCCATCTCAATAATTGGGGTTAGGAGGGAGATAAGATTTTACGAGAAGTGAGGGTAACGTATATGGGCTTTGATTCTGTTTCCTTATCGCAGATATACCGTGGCATTTTGTTTTTTCTGTATAATATAGTACCGCCGAAAAACTTCACTTTTGTTAAAGATATTTGTGCTTTATATTTTATATATTGTACATTGTATTGGATGTTGGCATATAGCGAGCATAGGAGATACTCTAGAATTCATATATTGTGATTTGGATGTTGTGTAAGTTTATAAGAACAATCTAGAAAAGCTACTTTTAGCGATTTGATATTCTATTTGAAGTAGACTTAATCAAGAATTAATCATAGGCACCTTCGTATTTATAATATTTATAGGATTGGTTATCTTTAAAAAAATAAACATTTTAAACAACGCATTAAAACAACAGGGAAGTAAGAATAGAATTCAAAGAGAGCACAATAATATTTGAGTATTAATGAACAAAAAAACTCATCAACATGAGAACAACACATTTATCAGCTATGAAGTGACTGAATAAAACATGATCAGTGGAAACCGCGAAAGGGAGAAAAAACTTCGCATTAATCATTTGCAGGCAAAACAGTGGGTCCCTAATTTATTGCGGAAATTGACCTCTGTACGAGTCCTTTAATGGCGGTCTGTTTTTATAAGCCTAGGCTTCAAATTGTCGAGTTTAATCGCGTTTGGGGTTGGAACACACGGCGATTTTATTTAGTTTAAATTGTTCATTTTATGCCAGACTTATTGATATTGATTTTATGTCTGGATTAAGTAATATTATATAATAGCTAGTTTTAGTTATAATCGAAATCAGACTTTTAATAAATATTTCTTATAAAACCACACCAACGTTCTCTTGTTACGATTCGGATTCTAAAATGGGATGGAAACAAAAATAATCACAATCTAAGAAGGAGTAGTTTGAGTAACAAAACAAGACAAAAAACCTGTCGAATTGAAAAAATTGATTTCTTGGATATCACTCTTCCAAACTCAAGTCCATCTTTCAAAGCTTCGAGTCTCTAATTTTAATTCCACTCCAATCCTTTCACAGGTGGCGTGGCTGCGCGTTGACACGCAAACAATCCTGACTATAGCCGGTCACGTGATCACCAAGAACCACCGTGTCAGCGTGACGCACGGCGACGGCACGTGGTCGCTCATCTTGCGTGACGTTAGCCCGGGGGACGGGGGGCGGTATATGTGTCAGGTGAACACAGAACCAATGATGAGCCAGACGCATTTGCTGCAGGTTGTAGGTAAGATGATTTACTTGAGCTTAGAAAGAGAGAAAGAATAAAACATTTATTTTGATGGTGTAGTCGACATTACTTATTTACATATGATATAAAATATAGACTCAACTAAATGCTGAATACTAATATTAATTTGTTTATAAGCTGTCACGATCTGAATAAACATTCACGTGGTATATTCCTAAAATACGCTGATATTTCACAAAAAAGATACGCCAATTTAGAAATAGATAATATCGCATCTCTAAGCTATTTATTATCGAAATGCACATAGTTACTTCAAATGTTATTTATTAAAAATCGCGAATAATTCGTTAGGCATTCGAACAAAGTCCTATCATTATTGATAAAAACATTTCGATATGGAAATTAATAAAACTTTTCAACAATTTAAATAAAAAAAAGGAATACTCTAGATGCGGTTCGCTGTGTTAATAAAGGTTTTTACGTATCTACATTTAAAATTCTATCGTCAACTTTCATTAAACATAGCAATGTTTAGTATTCTAGATTCGGGACCAGTGCGAAAACGCAAACATTTAGAGACCTAAGTTACTCAACGAATAGCAAGGCTAGTACTCAGAGTAAACTCGTTGAACCGAGACTCTTAGAGAATTCTAGATCGAGATTCTTTCAAACTCAAATCCCGAATATTTAACTCGTTAGTCCGCAACTTTGTAAGATCTAACAATATGTACTTTAAGGTAATGTTTTAGTATCATCATCAACCCACACATGTTCCCTCTGCTGGGACACAGGTCTCCTATGAGGGTTTAGGCCATAATCGGCCACACTGGCTAAGTGCGGGTTGGTAGATATCACATGTCGTCGAATTTTTGATTTTTGGACATGCCGGTTTCCTCACGATGTTTTCCTTCACCGTTTTGATCAGCGGTGATGTTATCCACATTCGCAGTTAAATTGAAAAAACAATTTATTTCCTGCACCGCCTGGTCTCGAACCCCGACTTATCGATTTTAAAGTCCGAGGTCTTCACCAGTGAGCCACCAAAGATTAAGCATATATAAAGCATTATACAAATGTTTAAGCATTTTTCATGAATGCAACTGAGATAAACCGCTTTTAATTAAGATATTATCGGTCACAGTATCGCTACGTCTAGTTTTAATTGATACGCATTTTCTCTTTATTTATCCAAAAGTTATCTGAAAATGAATAAGTGACAAGAATATAGAAGTGCGACATTTTGTATTAATGTTCATATAGTCCAGGCCTGCAAGATAATATTGTATGTAATTCTTTCATCAAATCTTAAAATAAGGGTACACCAATAGAGATTAATAGTAAAGAAATGTTAAAGATCATTGCGATATAGAAGGAATAGTGAATACGATTTCGATTACATTTGTGGATTTTTACAAGAGAAACCAATATCTGATTCAACTTATACTACAGGGACAGATAGTATAAATAAAGTAGGAAAGTGTACAAATACACTCGAGCGTACATAGAAGTTTATTTTCTCATGGGGAGGTGAAACAATGTCTTACTTGATCGCTATCGATACAACCACGTGAAAGATAATTTGAAACTAAAGTATATGAAAACATCATTAAATTTCACCTACGATATTATTCGATTAAATATTTGATTCCTTTTTCATAATGCTTGGAATATAAAATTATCAGATAATGACTTCGGCAATCAAGTAATATATTTATTTTAAATCTGATTATTGAATCTAGCATGTAGGTAATATAATTTCATATTCTCAAAGAAATTTTATCAAAACGGCAATACAAATTATTGGTTGCTTACTATCGGTATCCCTTGCCCCTCATTTGCTACCTAAGCAAAAAATCACACATTTTCATATATGCATTTATTTTAATGTATATTTTTTTCCCTTAGTGCCTCCAGATATAGATGACGAAGCGAGCAGTAGTGAGCTAGTGATCGCCGAGGGGGGAGCCGCCGCGCTGCGCTGCGTGGCGTCGGGAACGCCGCCCCCCACCATCACCTGGAGGAGGGAAGATTCTAGACATTTCAAGATTAATAATCAAACTACAGGTAACTGTATTATCTTAACATATGCGTGGAATAACGTGTTTGTGTTTTCTCATATTTTTATTCGATAAAGCACAGTTATAAGAAAATAATTGTGTATTATGTACCATTAAAATACACGAGAAAAGCGTGCTATTATGACTAGAATTTATCAATCAATATTGGGTTAAATACTTGTTAATTTATATCTATCAATATTTCTTTTCCTTACTTTTATCTAACACAAAAAGAAATGCTTCATTTCAAATGAAACTTGCTTTAAATCATTAATTAGTTTATAAGTGAAGTCCCGTGTCCCCTAGTGGGGTATGGGGCAGATGATGTCATCCATTTCACTGATCGATTTTCTTTACGGACAAGTAGGTGATCAGCCTTCTGTGTCCTGCCAGACCGAGACATTTTTTTTTTGTGCGTCCCCACCGGGAATTGAACCCAGGACCCCTCGGTTCTACGCTCACGCATTAACCACTGTACCAAGGAGGCGGTCAATTAAAAATCAAATTAGTTTATAATGTGTATAAAATAGCAAACTTTTTACCACTTTCAACACAGGCGGACCGGGGAGAGTCTAAGTCCTAAGATAATAAACAGCTATGAAACAATTCAATTTCCCAGCCACTTTTCCCGCCATACATTTTGTACAGTGTTTATAAGAAGGCTGTCAACACATTAATTGGCTTCGCATCAATTTATCCAGGAAAGTTAATAAAGCTTGTTCATATAACATATAAATTAATGTTATCAGACGGAAGAATAAGTAAACATTACATCGGTTAAGGTTTACTTTGTAAAATTACTAGCTGTGCCCCGCGGTTTCACCCGCGCAAGTGCGTATCCCGTAAGAATATCGGGATAAAAAGTTGCCTATATGTTATTCCATTTTTCCAGCTATCTACATACTAAATTTCATTGCAACCGCTTCAGTAGTTTTTGCGTGAAAGAGTAACAAACACACACACATCCTTACAAACTTTTGCATTTATAATATTAGTAGGATTGTTAAGGCCCACTAATATTATGAGTGAGACAGTATTTTCGTCTGTTAGTTTGTTATACTTTACTGCCCTGAAATCATATAGGATGCTTATTGCCAAGAAAATCAAAAATTATAGATGTCTCGTGATAATATTGAGTACATACGAGCGATGCAACGGAAGGAACTAGTAATAGTACATATATAACATAAGCGTATCGTTTCACGTACGAGCAGGAAATTTTATCTTTGTCTCTTTAGTATATCTAGACTCTAGGTTATATTCAAAAATGTATAACATTGTCGTTTGAATCGTCTTATATTAATGTTTATTATATTATCAACACACTGTTTTTGGATTTATTAATATTCTACATTAAAGCAATATTAATAACTTGAAAAATTTAAATTTTAATAAAAAAGCTTTCTTAAAAGCTTCATGAAGTCAATGTTCATATTATGTTGATATGTTGATGAAGAAAATTACAATTCTCTTTTGATCTTAAATTGTACAAAATAGTATGTAAGCTAAGTCTTAGTGGAGTAATTTTATTTATATCTCGGTCTTCTTAGCTAGAGGACCTTATATCAACATCAAAGAGCTTTGAAAGCTATTGTTATTTTTACAGAAAATATCCACTAATGTTTTATTGTTGCCGAGGAAAAAGTGTGTTGACAAATACTTGTAGAACAAAGCAAATGATTTAATTACAAAAACTTAATGTGATTAGTTGCTATTATAATGTAACAAAATGTTAACTAATTATTAATTCTCTTTTATCATATTCTAGACTAGCTGTTCATCCTGGCTTAGCCCGTGGTACAAATATAGACTATGTTACTGATCGAAGATGTAGGTTGCTAATGGTGTAAGAATTTTATAATATCGGTCCGACAGTAGTTACGTAATAACGTTTCAAACACACAAAAAACGTATCTTCTTATATTAGTGTAGATAGCTATAAAAATCAAATTACTAAAAACTACATTATTGTATAGAACAAAACCGTCATAATGTAACCAAAATATAAATTATTCAGGCTTCACATCCAAAATTTACAATAAGCAAAAAGAAAAAGCAAACAATCCCGAATGCATATTTCGTAACTCGGGTCTGAAAGCGAAAAAAAATTCGGTGCAGAAACAGGAATAAAATCAGGTCTTTTTAATGAGGACGTATTTCATCCTTTTCTATGTGACGCTGGTTTGCAAGGGAGGTTTCCGTTTTACATAGGTTCAGTATAACTTTTAACCACTGCTCGCCTCGAGTGATTTTTAGGAGATATGCGAGTGGAATATCACCGAATAGCTTTCGAAAGCACTTGAACTTATGGATACTCTCACGTTTCTGTTTTCAATGGGTTTATTTTTCAAAGGTAAGTCTATAGGACTAAAAATAGACAATTTCCGTTTTACCTATATAACATCTAGCTTCAGATTCTATTAAATTTCGAATGGAACAAAACGAAGGGACAAAAAGGTTCTAGATCCAATTGGCAAAACTCATTCCCCTAAACTATTTCAGTGTCGCACTGGTATCTAATATAAATTTCAGCAATGATTCCAGTACACTGACAAAAAGTGTCGCAACTACAAACAACAAAGCGAACTGAACGAGCAAAGCGTAAATTCAATGTACTGTATTTGCTCTATATGAAGCTCGGGGTCGGAATGAATCCGCGATTCTGAGGAATTGCTAGATCTATGGTAACTTTGCCGTATATGTAAATATATTTAGAAAGTTGTGGATGTGTGTGGAAGTCTTATTTTTAGCTGTTTTTTGTATTGATGTGCATAATAAATTGACGGGATGGGTTGGAAAAATACTTGCATTGCGTACGTACGTATGGGTTTTGTTCCGTTTGATTTATTTTAGGAATGAAATACTGCAACGCACTTAATTTAATGCGATTTCATAATTTTATATTTAATACTATTGTTATATAAATCAGGTTTTGGTAATTTATTTTTTCATTACGTTTTAACGATCTCATAGGTAATGAAGGAATGTTGGCAAATGGTAAAACTGTGTTATGAAAATTCGTAATTATTTTTAACAAGAAAATAAAACCGCCTTCAAATTATTCATTTATTCATTCAGCAATAGACCAAATTAAAATACAGCCAGGGAAAGCACAAACTTTCTAACAAAATATTTATTCATAAAAACCGGTTCAATCAGACACAAATGCAGTCGAATAACCAAAGAGTAAGTTATCAATTTGAAGTCAGTTGAAGGATGCTTCTAGAAGAAGTCTAATTGAATAAGCATATGTGTGAGTTGGCATTCATTCTCATAGTTCACCACACGAGTTATAAATAAAAATATACAAAAAACACTTCACAACCAATTACGTAAACGCACTTGAACAACAAAACAGAATTGAAAACGGATAAAAATACGTCATCATTAGTGGATCCATACAATCTCTTCAAGTCAGCGTCGCTTGAATCGGAAAATAAGACCAAAGATTTAAGATAGCTTCAATCTTCTTAGAATTCTTGCATTCGGAACTGAAAGCAACGATGTTTGGATCGGTAATCCCATCAAGCTGATTTAGTTCAGTCTTCAAGCGTAAACAAGGTTTGCGCATCAGCGAATTCTAAAAATTTATGTGCAATCGTTAAACACGTTTTGAGATCGGACTTGCAGGTAATATAAATATATAGCACATGCTCGAACTATGGGCTTTAGTTTTTCTAATTTGAAAGTAACCTGTTTTTTTAATAGTTTCTTCGTAATTTTTTTAGGGAAGTAATTTTTTTCAAAATATGTTTTGTGCTTGGTTATTTATTAAGCTATAATTGATTTTTTTAATACAGATAATCAAAATACTTTAGTATCGTTACTATCTTAGGAATTCTGCCTTCGATGTTCTTTATAAGTGTAATTTTTATAATACAAGACCATATGCATACGCCACGTAAGCCACACCACGTAAACGTACTCGTGTTAAGCAAATGAAAATGTTAAATTGACACGATTTTAAAACAGCAACTTCAGAGTTTCTTAAAAACTACTTTTTGTTGATACAGCTTTCCTAACTGGTGTTAAATGGTAAACCTATGTCAAAACGATACAACAATGCTTCTAGAAGAAGACTTATTATTACATTTTTTGTTCTTCAGCGTCTATTTATTTGGTTTACCATACATGGCAAAATGCCACAGGTCGATACGTAGAAAATGCCAACATAAATAATTATTAAATATATGCTCGAGATAAGAATTAGTCCGTATGTAATTAAACAATAGGAACGAGAAAGGTTATCGTTTCAGCATTGCGACGTCATCTGATTGAAAATGTTCCTCTCTGAAATTTCTCGTAAAACCGATCCATCTAGCGGCTTTCTTACACCTCCGTCAAACGGTCTATCCATCCTGTTGGAAGTCCTCTATGGGTCTCTATCTACGGGTCTCATCTAGTCTAGACATTACATAGTCTCAATTGAAAACACTTCCGCCCTGAACCGTCAGTTCTGCGGGCTATATGCCCAGCAATGCCATTTCAGTTTGCTTATCTGATGGGCTACACGAGTAAAAGAGATGGGTAGAACTTTCCAATTTGTATACGAATTGTTTTACGTTTCCATATAATATAAATAAAACATAAACCGCGAACGCATAAAGACTTCCACTCGCAAAGCGTTTCAATTCGAGTGCAAAAAAACTATTGTAAGGTTCTTGGTATGTAAATGCAAGAATTGTTGAGTGCGGGATGAAAAACACTACACCAGACGAGCCGTCGAATTGTATACAAAAAACACTTTTGCCTTTGTTTGTTTATGCTGCAATACTTTAAATTGTGTATAGGCGTCTGCGTTTACCATCAAGATTTAATTATAGTGCATTTTCCATTATATTCGTTTTTTTTACCATCATTTCGGGTCTAGGTAGCTACACACTTGTATTTAAAGGGTATGGTCTTTCTTTAACGGTTTGTTTTTACGAAATGGTTGTTTTTTTTTTGTTATGTCAGTGGGAGGAATATAACTTATAGTGTCAGGTATCAGGCTTAATAAAGAATGCTATCTACTATCGTTCACAATATAGCACAAGAATAATAAACGATATGACGAATAAAATAACTAAAATGACAACTGCAACTGAATATTGAACATAAAGTATTACTAATAAACCTAAAATAATTAAATTAAACGCAAATCATAGTTGATTGCGTATAGTCTAACAGTGGGTTTAAATATTTGATTTCAATTCCTAATTTACAGATTAGAAATGTGTAAGAATGATAAAGCGATCAAAAGTTGCCTTGTATTCGAAAACGTCATCTTTAATCCACTGATAACCGATCAGAGTTACATTTCGAAACCCAACATAAATCGTTTTGGACCACCTCCTATTTCGAACACATAAGGCACAATAATCTGCACAAATGCTCCCCATATATCTATTTGAAACGGTTTACATACATATATTTAAAATTTAAACATAACTATGAGGGCACCATCTTATAGAATAACAAAAATTTGTAATACATATAAGAAATTTACATTTAAACATTTCCACCAAATGCCTTCTGCATATTCCTTTTAAGAAACTTTATTCCTTTTGTACATATTAAACTCGCTTTAGCAATTCATCTCTTAGACATTTGAAAACAAGATACGGGAACGCAAATGGCGTCACATCTTTGGAAATATTCTGCTCTCACTTAATGTAGTAGCATTAAGATATCATTTGTGAATGTTACTTCGGTTATAGTGAGACATGTGAGCTTTTATATGATGCATTATTATTCTAATAAGTGAGTATATATTATTATAGAGTGTTTGTAATTTACACTGATGTTAGCGTATTGAAGTTTTAAATTAAATTCTAAATAAACAACTTTATTATATTTTTTTATTGGACATAGGCAGACGTTTGACTGCAGTCCCACCTGATGGGAAGCGGAGACGCGATCCATGGTGGTGAGTCTCGTCTACCTAGAAGGTGCCCATTTACTCGTCTCTTAAATGTACCCATATTGTAGTTCTCTGGGAAGATGGACGGCGGCAGGGAATTCCACTCTTTGGCAGTTCGTACTAGAAAAGACGACGCAAAGCGTGCTGTGCGAGCATTCGGTATTTATTTGCACTAAGTTTGGGTGGTATCCCGCCGTGCGTCTGGATGTTCGTTGAAAAAAAGAGGAAGCAGGGATGAGACTGTGTAATTCAGTTGCGCATATACAAATACTTGGTTAATCAACATTAGAATATTTTAAACTTTACGAAGCGATATTAATCCTAAGATTTATTATAAGCTTTTAGAAGTGTGCTTCCTTATTGGTTTCTCTCAGGTCGTTATATCGAAAGAGTATGAGATATGTAATAATATATTGTAGCGATATTTCATCAAGCTAAGTTATATAGTATTTTTGTTCGTAATTATAACAGCAAACACGATATGCATTAATAAACTATATATGTTACGATCATAATTTTGCAATATATATGAATAAGCAACAAATAGATTAAATATTACAATATGCTGTACAATCATTAATTATATCAAATTTTTGAGACGTTCTTTCTAAAATATTTTTCAATTTAAACAAACATTAAGTTTGAGTAGGTACGTATTTTTGTAAAGATATTGAGATATCCATACCTATATAAGTTAAATAAAATAATACACTCAGTACTTTTTTGTTCTAGTATCAAAATCGAGCGGTGAATGGCTAAATCTTACCGCTGTAGAACGGACAACGTCAGGCGCATACCTCTGTATCGCAACGAATGGAGTTCCGCCGTCTGTCAGCAAGAGAATACTACTGAATGTTATGTGTAAGTAGATTTTATTATATGCAATTTCACAACTTCTAGATATGTTCTGGATAGATTACCTGCAGTAACCAATGTGATAAATGATTATTCAGTCTTAAAAAATAATTGTTTTTCTAATGTTATACTATTAAAATATATATCTATTATGTGTCGATGTGGGCTACGTTTTAGGAAATCTATGTTTTTTTTGTTAACAAACTAAATACGAAATAATTGTCCTTTCCCGACCAAAAGAGCATTGACAAGGGTTGCGGGGTAGGAAAAGAAAGATTTAGGTTCGGATTCAAAGAATTAAAGCTAACACACCGGAAAAGCTTAATAGAATGTATGCTAATGATAGAGATCTGAGAAGTTGGTTTGTTTTTGATTGGCACATGATACCTCAGGGATATAGTACTATATGCACGGGCGAACCCAGGGCGGATTAGTGCTATATTATTGGATTATGTAGTAACATTTCATAGTCAAACAAAAATATATTTTTATTGGATATACCGATTTTTATGATTCTATTTAATTCGGAAGATGGTGCCTGCTGCATGGTCTTATTTAAATTTATTCTAGTTCTGACCATCTCAAAGCCGATTATTTTTTTTTATAATTAATACAGTCTTTTAACAACACATACTCTATATTATTTCCCATATTCTGTGAGAAATATAAATTCTTTCTTTATATTATAAACTAGCTGTGACCCGCGGTTGAAACCGCGTAAGCCTGCTGCGTAACCGTATCCCGTAGGAATATCGGTATAAAAAGTGCCTATGTGTTATTTCAGTTGTCCAGCTATCTACGAAGCAAATTTAGTATTATTATTTACCAATAGATGTCAGGAAAAAAAAAACACTAATAAAACACGAATATGACATTTTCTAAAAAAAATTCCTAGCTAGATCGATTTATCGCCCCCGAAACCCCCTATATACTAAATTTCATGAAAATCGTTTTAGCCGATTCCGAGATTCCAAATATATATTTATATATATATATACAAGAATTTCTCGTTTAAAGGTATAAGATATACTGCATATTCGTTGAAACACGCCGTCAATAAAATCATCGTACAACGAACGTGATACAGTTGATTAATCACACAAAATTATATTAATATGAGCTAATTAAATGGAGATGAAATCTTCTATATATATTTTTTTTATGTCATAGCGGGCAACTGAGCTGGTGGTTCGCCTGATGGTAAGCGATCACCACCGCCCATGAACATTCGCAAAGGTAGGGTGCGAATGCGCTGCCCGCTTTTTTGGGGTAAGGGAAAAGGAATGGATTAACGACTGGAAAGAAGGAATGGATTGGGACGGGTGAGGAAAAGGAAACGGGCCTCCGGCTCCCCCACTCCACCGTACGAAACACAGTGTCATGCCACTATTTCACGCCGGTTTTCTGTGGGGGTGTGGTACTTCCCCGGTGCGAACTGGCCCAATTAAAAGCCTTTTTAAAATGCGTTGTTTTAAAGACTTAAACTCCGACAGGGACATAGGGACGGACAGAGAAAGCGACTTTGTTTTATACTATGTAGTGTGCTTATTCCGTAAGAGTCTAAAATAGTAGCGTAGGTTTTATATTTCCGCCTTTTCTCCATTACTATCTTTTCACCCCCGGCTTCGCTCGCATAGTGAAACGAAAAACCCACAATTAGTCAACACAGCTCTAGTTCCCGTTTGCATAGGACTTCCGGGATAAAATTATCCTATTTCATTCGTCATTCTAAATTTCATAAGCTTCTATAAGCAAACGTAAATCACAATGGTTTCAGCATAGACTCAATGCAGACTGTATCTAATACAGAACCGCTCGACAAATAGGAAGGAAGCCGTCTCTAATGCTAATACGCTGACATTCACAATAAAAAATTGTAACTAACACAAAGAGAAGTCCTACAATTCAATATTTACCATCAGTTCCAAAGGACGCCATAATAACACCCCGCCGACAGTCGGATAAAAATGCAAATCCCGACGTAATTGACAAGGGTCTAATTAATCCTCGTATTTCATGTTTCGTTAACCACATTAGTTACTCATTCATTAATCGCTTGGATCAACGGTCCGGAACGTGTACCGGACCAACAAACTTATCTTTGCGGTTCTTCACAATTATTGGCTATGAAATTGGGCGAAGGTTTATGTTTGTTAACATTTTTCGGACATTAAAAATCAAAAGGTATTTTCTCACGTTAGCTTGTTGGACCGTCTTCAAAGGTTGGGTTGTGTATGTTTTTCTGCAATTACGTATTATTTTGATACTATTTATGTTTTTGTTGGATCAGTTAATAATTTAGGTATACATACGTATAATTTTTTACAAAAGTCTCTTATTTTCTTAAAAAATCTAGTATTTTTAGTACAGGTAAGACATACTAAGGTTATAAATATGTAAGTGTGTTTATTTGTTTGTCATTCTGTGATGACGCATTAACGATTTTGTGTTGATTTTATGATGGTGAGTTAGAAAGATAGAGTGATAATAAATATTTTTTGATTTTTACCGCGATGAAACATTTTATTTCCTTCGGAATTTCCTTTGACTACACGAGCGATGCCGCGGACGTAACGCTAGCAGCTTAAACTCATTGATTTTATCCCCTCATCAACAGCGAAAGGGAAGTTTCTAAAACGGATTTCTTTGGATCAAATCTTAAATCTTTCCCTATCAATTTACCGTTCGACAGTTAAAAATGGGATTGTAAGCTCTAAAGGGCATGAAAAGTCTGCAACATAATCTGATCAATTGGTTTGGTACTATTTAACTATACTATTCTTATCTATAAAATAAAGTTATTATTAAGTAATACAGAAATTGAGTTTTTTTATCAAACTAAGAAAAGAAACGCAAAATGCCACTTTTATGTCAGATATTAACAGTCATAATTAAAATATTTGTCTATTTGTATGACTGTCGGGGCTGACCCTAAAATAACTGAATAAAAATACGATTTAGACAAAATGGAAAAATATAAAGTAGCCCAAAAAAAATCCTCCACACCGCGAGTTGATGAGGGTAACCTTCATTTAGAAGAATGGTACAAAATGCTTGATGCAACTTATTCATTATTAATTAAGCAAAAAAACGTAATGTCTAACACATTAACAATTCAATCCGCAAACACTTATTCAAGCGTTCCAGCTAACGTGTTAATGAGACGAAAATCCTTTCATTAGAAGTATTTGTGTGCCAGTATTATAATTAAAACGGAATAAAGCATAGCAGAAAAATAAAGCCACATTACTCTGTTTGAAAATAATCTCAGTCTTTGTGAATCTAGGTTTGTGCCAAGCTGAGGTCAAGTTGAAGCTTATTACATGTATCTGTATTGAAACGAAACGTAAACCAAGCTTTTATATTTTGTGCTTTCATATAATATACGGACCTTGTTTATCGTAATAATCCTGATTTATAATCGTCAATATTTAGTAATTCGTGCGATGTTCTTATACGATTATAAGAAACTGAATATAATATTTATTAAAGAATGAAGAGTATACGTTTTATTAATCTAGAGACAAAATAAACTACACAATTATATATCTACATATAACCACTTGAATATTATTTACCCGTAAACATTACATACGTGTTCTTATGTATAATATCTATACTAAATATATAAAACTGAAGTGTTTGTGTGCTTGACTGCACTATTATAAGGATCTTCTAAAAGTCGTAAAGAAATACTTTGAAACCCGAGAAAGTACATAGGACAGTTTTTATCCCGGAAATCGCACGGGAATGGTAGTTATGCGCGGACTATCTATATTTTCCTTAAACTGCTTGGGTAAAGACGGGTAGGGAAAGCTAGTATGAATGATATTATGTTTACATTTTTTAAACACATGATAAACAATTAAAATAAATAAGCAATAAAATAGCATAATGTTTCCCACCAGTTGCACCATCAGTATGGACGGGGAAGGTAGCGATCCGAGCACTCTCCGGAACGTCAGTGACACTGCAGTGCACCGCCGAAGCCTATCCAATTCCTGTAACCTACTGGGTGCTTAACGGGGAGCAGAGGCTTGTTAATGGTATGTACTGTCTATTATACATGTTATAATTATATTTTGGCACTTGATTTATGCGAATGTTAAATTTAAAACCTCTGTAATGGAATTTGAATGCGATTAAATCATACCAACACATCTGCAGTTCATCTATGTCGGTTTCACTGTAAAGTTTTCAAAAACGGATATGTAATAAAATGAATAAAGCACTTTTAACGTAATTTCTAAAACATGTTTTTTAATTTTTCTAAATTACTATTTAGTTTCTATAATGTACAATTTAACGCATTATTTTTCTATAGACTTCATTATCTATTATAATCTATAGTAACCGTTAAACTGTGAAACGATATACTTCGACAAAACGCATGATTGGTTGAACTGGTAAGATGGTTTTAATTAGGTTTAATTTAAACTACACATAAACTGTCGACTCGCTTACTATATTATGATGTACACACATTTATAGATTTCACACGAATTACAGTGTTTTAAAATAAACAATATTTATTACTAGGAAATAAATCTTTTTGATAATTAATATGTACAAACAGTAACAAAAATACTAATTGAAACAATAATTGAATACTTTGATCACAAAGGGCACGCAAATTATGTCGGCTCCACGTAATTATATAATAACATAATTTTGTTAATAAGCATTACAATAATTTGTATAACATATTTATCAATTATGACGCAATTAATTTCATTGAACCCGATTAATGTAAGCCCATAAATTACAACCCTCTAAAATCGTGCTATTCTTTTTAACCTGGAACAGTCACATATTTCAGATAATTAAGTGATATATAACTGAGATTTTTATTGACGTTCGTGACCACTATATGACCCCTGTTCTAGTGCTTGTATATATATTTAATTCCTCACATCTACCAGACATTGAGCAGAATATCTCACGTAGACGGCTGAATTACGTATGACTTGACGTATTAGCAGTGATTATTGGACGCTTGCACCGTAATGATCTCTAATCTATTATAGAAAGTGCATGCTCCAACAAACAGGCTAATTAAACACGTTTCGAATAACATGACGCGACGAAGTAGGTAGGCATAGTGGAGTGTATTTTGAGACGGATGGAATCCTTTGTAGGTATGTATCTTGGATATAAAGGAATGCGTGTTAAGATTGGTATAATATATTTATTAGTTGTTGGATATATTTGTTATTGTTATGTTTATTAGATGGTACCTATAAATTATTACACCGTGTTTTATTTAAGAATAACAATTGCAAATTATTGTTTTCTTGTAATAAAAAATCTGAAACTGAATCTACGTTCGACTGTCTGTAACAACAAAAAATGTTGTCGAAATTAGGCTAGCTCCAAAACGTTTTTACTATAATTTTTTTACTAAGTTCATCCAAGAAATAACAATCATATAAATAGATACAAAAGTCACGACGGCCGGTTGTCCATTTGTCATCTAAGGCTGGCTTCGCGCCAATCACCCAGATGATTGATATGAAGCCACCTCGTTATATACTCGTTTTGAATATCAATATCGGATGCACTGGCTTTCACTGAAACGTGGCCAAATTTTAGATATACACGTCACTTCGGCTGTGGAGTTTCGTAAAGCATTGCAGTCGCGTATATATTTTCGGGACATTGCGACTAAACCAATTTATAGATTTGCTTTGGGTTTTTATTGTAGTTTTTGTTGATGGTAATATCACTTCGCGACAATACAGGGAGTTGCATGCGAGATATTCAACTCTAATATAATAACTCTAATCTTTGCCACATGATGCCTTAAAATAACTACGACAAATATTCATCAGGTCGTCAAAATTTAATTACAACTGATAAATATTGTTTCACAATTTGATATGATTTGATAGTCTTGGAATATGTGGTATTCAATTTTAAAGAGAATTACTCTAATAAGACTACATCTAACAGAAGCAAATTGTAAACATATCAAAGCTAGAAACGAAATTCCGCCCGCCTATAAACCGTACGTTGCAACTGTTCCAAACATGCTATTATTTGTGAAGCCTTTGTGCGACACTGCCTCAACTATTGTTGGCTCCTAAATATCCGGGGGCAGGACTGTTACTCAAATTTATTAGTAGTTTTAACACGTATACTTTGGTGTGGTTATATGACTTGTTAATTTTGTTTGACGTGTATTGTGTTGGTATACATTGCAGAAATAAGTATTGTCAAATTCATAAACAATATTTTAAAAAACATCATGCATTATGCCCTTACCTTGTCCTTGTGCTCACGGCAGGAATATGGGCTTCCTATGAGGATTCGAGCCATAATCCAATATGTCATCAAATTTATTTTTGAACCACCGAGCATCCACTGCTTCGCTGCAATTTTTATTTTTATATAAAAAGTAGAATAAATGTTATTATCGCCTACGGTATAAATTTACTAATACATGGATATAAATAAAATGAAAATGATATGGATAGAGTTGTGACATAAAACTACATCGCGTTTGAATTAGGGATTTTTCCAGATACAGAACTACTAAAGTCAAGTTATATAAATATATCAATAAAAAATAATAATAAAAGTTATAATATGATTTAAGATCTGAGATCCCTTAAAGTTCATAAATATTGTTTCACAATTTGATACGATTTCACGCATCAAAACTTATTTAGCTGAAATATTTTCTACGTTTTAAGCTAACCGTGACGTGAACTGTATCAAGAGTCTCTATAAAGCCTTGTTTACAGTTCGTATTCATTAATATTGTTGAGAAACTCAAATTACACATCAAATATGAAAACAGAATAAATATTTTAATTAATTTTATTTGACACACTTCATAAATGTAGACGACGTACGTACTTCGAAATTTTTAATAAATTGGCGCCAAGATAGTAATTAAGAGTTCATTTTTAAATTTATGCTTAGCTTATCGTAGCGTCTACGATACACATGCTACATTCGTAGCGCGCGAGCTACGCAACGCGGCACGTACCATCATTAAGAATAGTAGAAAATATTTGATCAATTGGCATTTAATTTTTAATGTTTCACCTGTAAAGATGCATTAAATAATTTCCATTACAAAATGAACGTGGACTGTGTTAAATTTATTCTACAATAAACTTAGAGAACAGATAGTGCATCATTATTTTGATAGAAACAACACATTCGTACGCTTTGCGAACCAGGAAATACAGTCCCTACAAAGACTATTTATTTTATAGTAGAACGTTCTGGACAAAAGCTTCATAGTACATGTAAATGAAAACATAATTACGTTCTGAAGTGAACTAAAGAATACCCTTTAACTTCCACAAAACTCATTAAGCCACTAAATAGCTTCTTGCATTTTCATGACAAGATCTGCGCAGCGTGAAATATTTTAATTATGACAGCTGATATTAAAGTTTATGATTAGTACCATGTTATGACAATGTTCTTTGAGGACGATGGTAGTGTAGTATGAAACATTGTTAGCGTCTTATGTCGTTAGAATTTTTTGTTTACCGGTTTTTAATGAAATATGTTTAATGAGTTTGTTATTTTATGAGTTGGTATACAGTCGTAAAATAGTTTTATGATTTCTACTAAGTTTCTCTTAGGCAGTTTTTAGTTAAATTTTAACTAATTATTCCACTTGTAGAGTTGATTGAGGGCAAAATTAATGAAATAATAATTAAATTTAACGTAATGTTTATACTGTTAGTCTAACTATACTCATATCTAATTTCAGTAGAAGAAGAGCTATGTATTTAATTTATTATTCAAATATAATATAAAAGGTGTTTGAAAGTGTTAATCTTTGAATGTATTTACGTCATTTAAAAAAAATTATTGTAATTTTAACAATGTAATCTATATATCAATGTTCAAAATTTATATAGGAGTTATATTAATGGAAAGGATTAATTTCCTTTAAACTAGTTCTTGCGCGTGGCTTCACGCGCTCCCAATGTTAACAGTATTTATTGTTATAATATACATAAGGGCAGAAAATAATCCATTAAAATAAGCTTAGTAACAAACACATGTACTGAATAAATAAATAATTGTTTACCTTTTTATTTAATAATGTAGAAAACTGAAACGCCAATGAATTTCTATTGTAATATAATATTCAATATATTATATTACAATATATAAAAATACAAAGGCCAATTACATATCGCACGATCGCATCAGGACAGCGTTATGTCGGTATTTGGAGTGACTGGAAGTTATTTGCACAAACGAAACCCAGAGATTTTGTACGGGATTGGTAGTTCTAATCATTCAACTGTAAATAATCTTTATTTATACAAAATTATCTTGTCACTGTATTAGTTACTATACTCCTCTGAAATTGCTGAACCGATTGTTATTAAATTTTGTGTATACATCGGGTAGGTGTAGAATTAGACGACATCTATTTTTCATATCCCTAAATGAGAAGAGTAAGGCAGGACAGCGTTTGCCGAGATAACCGTTTTAGCTATAAAATTCATAGAACAAGACAAAAAGCGTTAAACAAAGATTTGGCGGTGATAATTATATAACGAAATCGGGACACGCTAATTGCATAAATTATAAAGTCGACGGAACAAAAACTACGCCGAAAACAATTAACCATAACTGAATTGTGAAACAAGATAAAACTTCGGAATCCCAACTCGAGTTCAGTTGAGATAGTTTTAACTCGCTCTGCTATCTGCGAATGCGATGAATGATTTAGAGACAAACTTGTGTATTATTTAAGGAGTATAATTTTGAAGGGGGAATGGGTAGTTTGTTTGTGTTGCACCATTGTTGCACTGGATTCGCTTAAAATAAGGATTGGATTTTTTGCAATTTTATGGAGAATTAGCTGTCCGCCCACGGCCTCGTCTGCACAGTCAAAGGAAAGCTACATATTTTCAAAAAAACGATTTTATATCGTTCCTCGTTCAGATACTATTTTCGTATAAAACTTCCACACAAATCATTCATTTATTTCTCCTCACAATTCTCAATCACATGACAAATACATACATAAAGAATTATCAAAAGTTAGCTGGAGGTGGAGGAGCTGCTGTCTGAAATGGGTATTAACCGGTATCACAGATCACCAGGTAATTATCAACAAAAATGTAGTTCTTACGAATACTTCATTTACTATTTGCCACAATATATTCTGGACCCTGCATACAAATGCTATCGTATAATCGTTTAAATTAATTTAATGAAACACATGCGTGTTAAAAAAATATAACTTGGTATGTTGATACTTAAATTTTTTTGACCAACATATATTAAGTGGTCACCTCCACCCACATGCGCCAGCAACCCCGGCATATAAGCCCACGGTTTCCACAGGATCGAAGTACACAATCAGCCGTGTGTCGCGCGGGTACCGGCACACGCTGTCGCTGGCGGTGGGCGGGGTGTCGCGCGCCGACGCGGGCGCGTACCGCTGCCACGCCGACAACAGCGCCGGCAAGGCGCACGCTGACGTCTTCTTGCACAGTGAGTTCATTGACAATCCGTCATCATAATCATCACTTTCGTCATAGTAATAATCATCATCATAGTCGTCGTCATCACCATCTCCAACGTAATCATTGACGACAACAACTGTAACCGTCACAAATCAATTAATATAATATACATATATTATTATGTGTATGTTATATTATTATTATTAATATATTCCTTCTATTTCTACTATAGAAAAACAGTCCACGCCTGTTTACGCAGGTACAGCACTCTATAACTCACTCTCTATGGCTACTAAGCAGTCTGTCGTTAAGGTGGTATGTAGTCTACGTATCAGCAAACTACTAATTCAATAGATGATGGGAACAAGATATTATAAAGTAACAATGAATTTCGGAATGATTTAAGTAAACATAATATGATTTAACAATATTCCAGACTTGCTTTAGTCCTAGTGATATGGATTTTATAATTCATTAAAGCTAGATATTAACAGAAAAATATCTACAATTTTAGAAATTAAAAACTTTTTAAACGAGCGTGGTCACGGGGAGACTCCGTGACCACGCTCGCTGTGAAGTGTTCGAAACTTCGGGTTAATAATATAATGAATAAATCGCGTTTAAAATCCGTTAAAAAGTTTTTAATTTCTAAACGTATAATACTCGCGTGAAATCAAACACAAGAAAATACTATCTACAATTTTACCAATACCAAAAGCTTATCAAAGAGAGTGATGTGTGTGCTAACATAATTTATTGTTGAAGTTACAAATATTTTTTTTCACATTTACCAGTGCTCACAACAACAACAACGACGACGACCACAACAACAACAACTACAACAACCACAACCCCGCCACCGACAACAACAACAGTGCTTCCTTGTAAGTATTGTTGTGTATAAGGTTCAGTGGGTTTACTTTAAATTATTTCGAAGAACAAATATTATGAACAAGAACTAAAATATCTTCAAATTGACAAAATCACACAAAAGTTAAATAGAACCGCTGTGGTCGAGGCACCAGTTTTGAACTAAAAAAGAATCATCAAAATCGGTTCACCCATTCGAAATTTCTGAGGTAATAAAGCCAAAAAAAAAACCAATTGATTGATAACCTCCTCTTTTTTTGAAGTCGGTTGAAAATGAGGGTAAACTTCTAGCTCCTTTGTTATTCTTAAGTCATCTTTTTAAATTCGTTTAGTGCCGAGTCATACAAAGAACTAATAGCAAGTGAGTTTGTACTAACTCAGTTATGATTTTGTAACTTCCGACTCCAATAACGGCAATTTTCCCCTGTCTTATTATTTCACAAGCGTCAAATAAATAATCAAACACCTCCCCTGCCAATTGAATTCTAAAGAAAGTATCAGATGAACGGTTTACAAGAGTATCAGCTCTCCAAGGAGGAAATATTTTAACATATTGGAAGCGTAAATTGTGAACCTTTTTACGATAAACACGCATTCTATAAGCGTATCGTTATTTGTTCGGAAAATGCGATTTCTTTTGACGCAGCGTGTCGCAGGGTTTCACAATATTGTCGCGGATGAATTTTAACCAGCTCCCGTGGCCCCCTCACCCAAGTGGCTCGACGGAACACAGTGGGGTTTTGGTCGGTAAGAATCCGACATAACCCACGGCTCCATCCCCGGGGGCCGTGGGTATCTATGCAAGATTTCCCCACTATAAAAAAAAAAAAAGAGTTTCACAATATTGAGGTTTTAAACAACAATTTAGTTTTGTATATTTAAAATAATAGCTAAATGATTGAAAAAGACACTTGATCGTCTAAATCTTTTATGTTAAATCAGCAAAGCCTCTGAAAATGCTCATGGGCGATGGTAGTCATATGTTTTTAATTTATCTTGACATCTACTTTACTAAAGTCATTTTTGATAATATAATATTATATTAAAATACCTACCCCATAACTTATATCTTCATAAGACTATTATTATGCCGCTAATAATGTAATATTTATTACGATAAGTAAGTCAGTGAAGAGCCTCCCCAAGAGCTAGTGTCTAGACTAATGAATGTTACGTTAATTGTAATATATGAGCGTTTGTTTAAATATGAAAAAGGTTATGAACCGCCCTGACGCGCGTTAAGAACGCGTCCTATATGACAAAGTCGTAAATTCCTTTATCTATTTCTCGAAATACGTCAAAATCCATTTAGCAGCTTTAACGTTAAAACATAAACAACATCTGTACATTTGCGCATTAGTTACATGACTATGTCCCAGTTCATGGCCGTAAAAACGATTTGTATCATTAAGCGCGACATACATTTTTATTTATAAATATAAATTTAAAATCCGAGAGACACGTTCCGCGTACCATATTTAATGTGGTACGTTAAGCTCGTACGAATGTCCGCTTTCTTTGTGCCGCTAATTGCTTAATACGTGAATACGGCACCACTTTATGCGCTTTACAGTTATACGAAACACTTCATTTTGCTAAAGCGGTACTCTTTTATTCTCTATTTGATATTTATGTATGGGCTTTTAGATTGAGCCCTTTTAACTCAATGGAGAAAGATAATGGTTTTAGAATTCATGTGTATCTAAAAATCTTATTTTAATGCAATTTTGAATTTTATTGGGTACATGCTGTAGTATATAATATTTGTAACCACATTATTAGTTAAGCTGTGGAGTTTGTTTTTTTAGTTGGTTGAATTCAGAAATTATTAGATCAAATAAAAACAAAAATTCGTATCAGACAGTCCGTTTATCGTGGAAATTTATAGTAGTTAGGAGTATATCAAATAAATAATTATATATTCCGAAGAATATGACGAATTTTACTGTATTGGATCAAATACATTAATTCGTATTGGAAGTGTGGTCCAATTAAGTGAGGAGTGGGAGCCTGATGATCAAAAATACATGTTGTTACCTACCTGTCTCACACTTAATTTATTGTTGTAATAAAATGTACTATTTTTTTGTACTGTGAGTAAGTTGTTAGTTGTGAGAAAATAAACCCATTTTTATTTATGGCAAACACTCTTTCATTATGTAGTTTCCTTAACAACTAATACGAATAATGTTGATGTAGATGATGACAGCCATTTAGAGAAGCTTCACCGCGAGGTGATCGAAGACCCCGCTCTTGAAGACACGTATGTGGTCCTGAGCCAGCACCAAATGCAGAACCTTGGTAACCATTTGTTCTATGACTATTTATGAGTACAGAGTAGACAATGAGTTAGTCCTGCTATCGGTGTATTTCTAAATAAATAATGATAAGCTTATTAGTAGGAAATTACTTTACAGAGAAAATGTCTCATTCTTATATGTATAACGAAATAAAGTTTCATTTTAATTATCAGCGTAATCAAATTCAAATCAACTAATTATGCAAGTAAGCTTAATTTTTCCTTATATTTCATTTTTCCATTTTAACAGAAAACGTATTTGCAAAGAACATTGTAAAAATTACTGGATTTTTAATATTTGAATGTTGTCTACAATTTGCATCTCAAAGTAACTGCGAAGTTAGAATTGAACCAAAGTATTATAATAATCAAATAATTTGCAATTACAGACGTTAGTGTAAAGTTAAAGTGGAAACGCAACTCTGAACTGGTACTTACTTTACTGTAATAGGAAATTACGATTGAGTAAATAAAATAACTTATTAATTATGATGAATTGACTAATTAATGTTTTTAAAGATGTTGTTCTTTGGTTAAAGTAAAATAAATAAGAACGTCATATGTTATGAGTACTTTGGAATTTTATGTATCTTGTTATTTCATGTCTTCAATTCTTGGAAGGGATATAGGAGGGATAGGCTTGCGAAAGCTAATACACGGGAAATCCTTTCTGTTGAAAGTTGAGTAGCAAACTTTTGTTGTATTGGGTATAGAAATGATAACGACGATGTGACCGTCGAGCGGGGGGCGCGCGGAGTCGCCGTGGGCGGGCGCGTGGCCGCCGCCGCGCGCGCGCGCCCCGCGCCCCGCGCCCGCGCTCCCCGCCCTCGCCGCCCTCGCCGCCCTCGCCGTCCTCGCCGCCCTCCCCGCCCTCGCCGCCCTCCCCTCCCTCGCGTGATGCTGAGCGCGATGCGCCAACGCTTGGGCCAACATGGGCCATTGCGATCTTCAACGTGACTTGCGACGCTGAGGCGATCGCCAACTTTGCGACGACCTTGGCCGTGGCTGGCGCGCGGCGTGATGCAGTGAACTGTTTTGTGAAGTGATGACCTGAAACGCATAGGACTATGAATAAATTGTAATCGATAATATTACAATATTGGACAAAATAATGTGATCCTTTTGTGTGTTTTTTTTTATTGGTCCTTTTCAGCAGGTGGTCAAATTATCATGGATCAGAATTATTTCTTTAAGCATTCTTGATATTAATACTAAAATTAAAGTTCCGACCGTGGATTCAACCTCGTAGTGAAATGAAATGCCCTCGGGAATTAGATGTTTTGCCGAGGTAAAAAGTATGCCATGTCACTCTCTGCCACCGTTCTATTTCCTGACACAAAAATCATATCATAAAACCGCTCCATAGCAACGTGAAATCAGAACAAATATACTGTCAGATTTCTAATAATATAATATTTATTCTAAAAAAGTTAAAAAAGTTTTTATTAAAAAGTTTCTATTAAAAAAGTTTACAAAAGTATTATTTATTATAATTATTAAAACAAAACCTAGAAAAATTGTATAATCTAATGATTTGGCCACCTTCCTTTTTAGTATGTTTAAATATTATTTGTGAGTTTATTTAATTCAAATTTACATATTATTGTATATCGATATATTTAAGCCCTCGTGTATACCAAATAGATTCCGATTAATTTCAATACTTTATACTCTTTTATATTTAACCTATATCAATGTTTTAATTTAAAACTTACTATAAAACGTATTATAATAACTTTAATATAACATAGAATTAACTATAAGCTAAAGCTGTAAATAATTTTGCACACCATTCATATCAAAATGTATTTTTATTGGCCTGTGTATAAAAAGCGCAAAATAGACCATATTTGATCGTATGTTTCATTTATTATATTATATTACATATAGTATACCAGACTATGAATTACGTCTAATGGATACTGAATACTAATATAGTTGGAACCTGGTAAAAATTTATTTTGGCGATAATTAAATTCATACACGATAATTGTTTATCTATGATTGAATGAGAAACTACAATACTAAAACAACAGTTTATCAATATTGGTTTTAATAACGCATATTTACAAAACATTGATGAGTTTACACTTAACTCAATTTCATGAATGTAAATCTCGTTCAATGAAGACAAACTACATTACTATATACCAAAACTATTTTCGTTAGTGAAAGGTTAATTATGCGATTCAATTAAGAATAAAAAAGCTAAGAATAAGATATCAATGACCTTTATGTGCAAATATTTTTGTGAAATGTCATTACATCCTCTTACATCCAATTAATACAAGTGTTATTTCTTCCACTTGGATAATTAATTCGTGTGCGTTAATCATTGTGTGTGTGTGTGAGTGACATCATAAGATGACGTAGAATCAATCCTATTTCTAGTTGAATCGCATTGTACTCTTACAAAACACGAAATAATTATCAATTTATGTTATGCTACAATTTATGTGTATTTATATATAAAAGCTATTTCAAAGGGGGAACTAGAACAATCGAATAGTAATTTAACATAATGCGATTACTATGTTAATTATTTCAAAGCTAATTTAATTACGGCTATGATTTTATACTCACGTGCGTAAAGAACTATGTACTAATTGTTATGTTGTACAAAATAAAAAGTTTTGAAAATTTTTCATGAGTTATTTTTATACCTTTCAGTTTTATTCATGAGTTCCAAATATTGTAATGATACATTTTGTAGTTTTATATGTGACAACAGAATTTAATCTAATCCAAGCGGACGAAATACAAAGAACCAAGAGACAAGAATCATTTAATTATGTGCAGCCGTTCTTGAGTTACAAGTGGTATAGCTAACACGACCTTCGCATATAAGAACAAGGCATTACCTACGAATTCACAAGATGGAAAATAGATTAAGAAAAAATATATAACACTACGCAGTCACAGAAATAATCTTAAAACAAATAAGGTATGAATAAACGCTATCTCTGATTTTGAAGCAAATTGTTTATATCCACTCCATGGCCATAACAATAAACCCTCAACAGCAACTGTCGCATTATTGAATCCAAAGCTAAAACGCCAAAACAATTTTTCTCCTAACCGACCCGAATACATAAAATTACAACACACTGTCCGTAAAATATTGATACTTCTAGCTCGAAAAGATTCCCAAAATATTTTCTTTGCGGTTTTATTTCGTTCTAACGTAAAGTTTTTGTTGAAAACTGATAAGTTTTCAGCCAAAATAATTTGGCAGCGAAATTGCTTAGTAACTCTCAAATACATATAACTAGATCTGGTTAAATTAAATTAAAATCTATAAATATGAAAGTATATTTGTCTTTCTGTCAGTTCGCAATGCAGATTACGCGAACGAAACCTCGGCCGGAAAGCTAGTTTAAATTGAATTATGTAACGTAGTTACCTACATAATTAAACAGCCTTCCGTCATCTGCCCCTGTGTATGCTGCCCAGCGGATTTTGATGTGAGTTTTTTAATATAAACCTTTACTCTATTTCTATTATCCTTTTTTTACTCTTTTTTTTACACTACCTTTTTACTCTATTTCTATTACACTATTTAATGTGAAATGTCTTAAAAATAAAACACATTGTTTTCAATTTAATACAAAGCCATATTTTAAATTTTATAGATAGATTAGATAATAAACACCCATTTTTTACTATAAACTTATGACACATAGTACAAAATGAATAGCAGTAACATCAATAACATATTTCAGTGTTATTCCTTTACGAATATTTCCTAAATCAGCAAAACGTTAACAATTGCCAACTTTCATCTGAAATTTCACTAGAAGTACTATCCTTTTGAATAAACATATAACATAACAGATATAAGTAATAATATCTAACGTCTTAAACTACACGTTTCGAGAATTCTCGGAATGAAGACTGGTTCACATAACTAGCTAGAAATACAAGTGCCTTCAATTGGATCATAAAGCGCTTCTAGCGAACTCAAGATGTTAATAAAATATCAGAAGTTTATTTCTATTGGGTAATAGATGCATGCTCTTACAGTGGAGAAGGAGCATTCCAATTTGCAGAAATAGGATCAGTTAATAATCTCACACTAGAGTGTGACAGATATGGAAAATTTCTCGATTTTTATGACGACATATGATTAAACTGTTTATATTTCCTTTCGCCTTTTCGCCTCTCCAACTGTTGTATACAATCAGTCTTATTGTCTAAAACTTTTTCGCTAGATTTTAAATTTAGTAGTTGATTATCAAAATAAACATTTCACCCTAATTACAAATAGAAACATTAAAAGCGACAAAACGGGAAGCACTGAATCAAAGCTATAAAAACTGTTGCAGCGTATTTAAGATAACAATGGTTTTTCAGAACTGATACAATTTGCATCGATTGTTAAACGTCTCGGTTAGTGATGTCTGGAGCAACGAACAGTAAGCCCGGTTCTCGCTTCCTTGACCTAATGAATCATTTGCAACCGAAAGGCAACATCTTGAGACAACATCTGACGTCTGGAACTAAATTGGTTTCAATACCGTACCGTCTTGGCCTAATGATGCGCTTTTGTGATGAATTTTCGGTGGAACAGAGCAGGTGTAAGTTAAGTTCTTTGATAGATAATTTGAATTTTCTTATGAAATATTGGAATACGAAGGTATTATATCAAATTTTGTTTTCATATAAGCGTCCAATTATTCTTGTATAATGAATCATGGCGACAAAATTAATATCAAGTTAACAAACACGAATTACAGCGAACAAGATACACTGCGCTCTGCACTAAAACTAATTAGTAAGACGTCTCGAATCCAGCAAGTACAAAGAACTTCATAACGAGGCACTAAGAATGCCCCAAAGAAAAGGCGAGGCCCTAGTTGGAGGTGATGCGAACATCACTACGACTAATTAATCTGAACTTGCATTTTGCGGACGCCCGCTGTAATGCTGCGCATAAAATTACAATAAACTAGAATTATCTTTGGCTAATGTCTAAAGGTGCTTATTTATTGCACCTGCGAGATAAATCTAGCAACAAGCTGTGTCCTAATGAGGCATGCTTGCGAAAAATTAAGATGCCACGTGGTTATTTTTGCATCGTTCTTGTACTGCAGTTAGTGGTTAATTAATAGCGCAAACAGGCGCAAATATAAACCAATAACCTAACTATAATTGTAAGCTATGTTAATTATATGACCTTTGCTAATAGAAAGCTGAAGCGATAATTGTTTATTTAAAATGTAAAATCCTTTGAAACGAATCGTTCGAATGAGAAATCATTATTTATTGCAGAATAGCGATTTAATATAACATTATACTACGACTAACAGGAGCTAAGCATGCTGAAAAACTGCGAAACCTAAAATATTTTAGAATGATACAGCATTAAGGTATAAGAAATATAAGTATATAGCTTCCAAAAGTAGTCTTATTGATTTTATTTCTTAGGAAGCAATAGAGGATTAGCACACCACATTTTAAGCTGCTTTACCTCAGCATCACTAACCGACCGTTGATTGCAATTAACCATAAACATATCCTGCTGTAATCAGCATGTAATGCATAATAAGCCGACGTCCTAAAAAATGAAGGTAGAGAACCTCTTCAGACAATGCAGGTGAGTGAATTAGGAACAATTCGACTGTGTTTTTATTTTGTTTTTTACCCAAAAGCTTGGGTTTCCGATTTACGATGTCATTTTAGAATCTGGTGTCGTTAAAAGTTTATAGTATTCATTGAAAATCGATTAGCAGAATCAAAATGTTCAAATATCAGTTAGTGATCCCATATTATTAACATTTTGCTTTTTTTCATTGCGGCATTAAATTTAATATGTCAATATCAATGGTGAGAAGCTTGCATGATTTAAAACGTATTGTAATATTTTATGCTCATAAACTTCTAAATTAGGACGATCGAGAGATTCAGTTGACTTCCATAGAAGTTGTTAGAACAAAGTTACACACTGTAATAAAATATTTAGCAAACAGCAGCGTAATATAGCCTATATAACGCTGCTGTACATATTTTGGGGCCAAATTTTGAGCTCAACTATTTTCATATACGTTACGTTAAAGCATTTCATAGATATGAAAGTATATATTACCAAAAGGTTTCAATATAACTGGAAAGTGGGGAAACTCCAGTAAATAAGGCTTACTCTGTAATGCTATGAAATATTATATTTGGTACCGAACACACGATCGTCTTTTCAATTGTTTTTAACAAATGCGTTTTTTTTTTAGAAGATTAAATTTTCTCATATAGCTCTATTAGTTAACGTGGATGATTCTTACACGACAAGATTTTATAGAAAAAGTATCAAGGAGTTGTTTCGCCTTTCAATTACAGTTAATTTATAATCATTTACAAATTGTAAAATGCAATAAATATTGGAACAAAATTTATAAATATTGACTCTATATTAGTAATTTTCTATAGACGATGAAGCGAAAACAAAAGGTACAATTTCGTTTCATAGCAACATAACATTATGAAAACATACCAGTACATAATATGCTTCCTATTTCCCTTAATCATTTTTATCTAAATATACCCTTTTATCCCTATACCTTTCGACCCCATACATTCAATGGCTTAACGTCTCATAAAAGATGACATTTTCTTAACTCAATTTAATATTAAAGCCAACACGCGTTTCTAATCTAAATAAAAAATCGAATCCGCGCCATAATACGAAACTCCAGGGCTAGATTTTAATACATATATTCCACTTTACGATCCAACCGAAGAAATACCGAGATTTCATATTAATAAGCGGTTATGTGCATCCTTCCTTTATGGTAATCGTCTCAGTGGAGTAGTTATCATAAGAGCATAATGTTATAGGTCAGTACTGGGTTAATCTATAAAAAAGAACGAATAGCCCGTAAGAATTAGCTTCTATAGGTATGTACTAGACTGTTAAGTAAAAGAAAGAGTATGTGGGGAAAAATGCTTACGCCCCATACCTTATACTGCGTGTACGTAACCGTGGATAAAATCTTCACCAATTTTAATCTTTAGCCCATATTAAATATCAAGGTAGCATAACCGGTTCATAACAAATACATATGCGATAGAATAAATTGATAGAAAAGTGTCGGGCACGAAAAATTAAAGTTTTGTTTTGTTCTATATCGAATAAACATTTACTCCTCTATATTTTCTGGAAAAGTTATTGTCTTGCCTATTATGTGAAAATCAAAGCTAAATTTACGTATTAAATATTAAACAGTATCCGAAATAAAATTTTATTTGCTCCAGTGACATTGTAATCAGATAAAATGTATGACACATGTCACGTAATATGTAAAATACAAAATTATACAATAATCGATACTTAATTAAACATATTTCGTGAAATATCCTGGAAATCATACGGAAAATGTGATCGATCAAAGCTTCGGGCAAGAGTAAGGTGATTTTTATTAATAGCGGCCTACATTCAGAGTTTATATTCGTTTAAGGCTTAATTACTATTGGTTCATAAGAATATCATTAATTCTACAGCTTTACTGCAGCAGGATGACCTGACTTTAAGAGAATCGTATGGTTTCTCACGGCCAAAACATATTTTTAACCGACGATAACAAAACGAGGGGGGTACTTAATTCTTCATTTTCTTTTTCTTTCGTGTGGTTTAGATATTAAAATCGTTAAAATTCTATCGTCTATTTTTTAGGTCATAGCGGGTAATTGAGCTGGTTGTGCGCTTGATGGTAAGCGGTCACCACCGTCCAAGAACATTCGCAAAGGATCAGACCTCTGCGAACGCGCTGTCCGGCTTTTAAGGGGTAAGGGATAACGAAAGGATGATGACTGGATAAAAGGAATGGACTGATAAGCGGCGGCTCCCCCACTTACCGTACGAAATACAATACATTGCTGGTGTGGTACTTCCTCGATGCGTGCTAGTTTACTTCGCAAGGTGCTCAACTCTCACATTTATTTATTATACCTATGCAATAACATGGATTATACTTTATATAAAATTTATTTATACTAATATATATACTAATATATTTTACTTTATTGATGTGAAAATCAACAAATCATCCAAATTTATCAAATAGTTTATTACCCACACAGACACAACTTCTAAAAGTTCAGGCCAGAAATATGGTTTTACCTATCAATAATTCTCATTCACGTCAATTCAAATAATCGTTCAATGTTTTCATTCCACAGCAATAAATAGTGGCTAAGCGTTCTGCATACATCGGAAAAATCCCATCAAGTGGGCCCGAGAGAGTAATAACCGAGCGAACCTGATTGGTACTGAGTCATCGATAGCGTTTTGCGGAGGCCGTTGCATTTGTTACCAGCGCCAGCGTGGAATATGGAAAGAAATTAATTAAAATTGAAATAACAATAAATTCCGGTACATTTCAAAGACAGTTCACTGTAAAACGTCATTATTTCTTTAAGTTTTCATACACGTATAATATAAAAATTTATAGATCAAATAATTAATGAAAAGGGAGACTTTTAAGTGAGACAATTATTATTTTAAACATGCATTGAAAGCTAGTTATTTATCAAGACGGATCCCCAACATGTTGCTAATAAAACTTTCACGCTTAACACCTACAAAATTATAAAAGTTCTCACAAAAACTTACATTGCTTCGTATCTGAGCTAGCAACGTTCTCAAGGGTACGAGCATGATATATTGCGCAAATGTAACAATGTTCAAGTTAACTTATTTTTATTGACAATGTTCTAAACTCCGCTGGAAAAACTTTATCCAAGTCGCCGATTTACTCGTGGCAATTTCGATGGAAGTGGTGCGACCGATTGCACGCTTTTTGTAAATATATGCTTGTGTATAAACTATAAACTCAAATACTTATTTATTCGATTAGACTTCTTATAGAAATTAAAATATATTTTACAGTTGTTGCGCACACGCTGTTAATAACCTCAACTCAAAGGATCGAAGCATCTTAAGGCATCTGATTAGATTCTAGAATAATTTTAGTGGACACCACATTGATAATAGTTGAGTAATATTTTTACGATAGCTTACACGCGTTTTTGCAAGTATGCATATCATGTATACAATTCTCTTCCATATTTAATATTATCAAAGGTTAGCGTTGAAAATAACCATAGCGAAATCGAAAAGATGTTTACTTAAATAAAAAGAAAATAGATTCATGAGAGTTATTGGATATTTTAGCGCTGTCATTTCTAATTTTGGTATAAATTTTTCGAGCTTTCATTATTTCCTCTAAATATAGCTGTTTATATAATTTAATATCAATCGTGAAGCAGCATAATACAGACAGAGGAATTCAAAGTTTTCGACGACAATTTATTTCGTTCAATAAACATATTATCGCTTTTACATTTAATTTTAACAAAACCACCGAAACGTGAAGTACAAATAGATAAATCATTTTCACTGAAAATAAATATTTAAGTTTAAATAATGACTTATTGAAAGACGGCAATGTCGGTCAACTGTCCTCTCCAATAATGAATGTAAATAAAGGGGCCGAATCGTTGACTTAGGCTCTACTGGATACCGCTTGTAAGGACAAGAATATTCATGATTTTTTAAGATATTTTGACCACTAAATGGAGTTAGTTTGCAAAATGCTTGATCATTGCCTCAGATAGTGTGGATTTCTTGTCGATTTTCCTTGGTAATTGTAACAACGTCGAACTTATAACGAAGCCGAAAATATGAAACAAAAAAAAATTAAACAAACACGGAATCGCCTCCGTTTTTTGGAAGTCTGATAAAAATAAAATATAGCCTCTTTGATACTCTTACAATAAAAGAGCGTTCTAGTTATGGAAGAAGTTTTAAAATTGTCTACGAAATTGTGTTGCAGACTTTTGTAACTGATGATACTCGTACACAAATAATATTATATAAAACAAGTTGTTTAGCTACAACTATCTAACTTGATATTACTAGAATTTCGCCCTCGGCTTTACCTGCGTATTCAAAAAAAAATTCCCATGCAAATAAAATGAATATCGTACAAGTAAAATCATCATCACAATCATTGCGACGTGAAAGAAAGACTAACAAACAAACAGACTTTGCATTTATAATATCTGTAAAGATTTCTAATCATTTGCATTCCCGTGACGGTAGTATTATCCACTTTACATCCGTGAACTGTATTCAGCACGGGTCTTGTTATTGAATTAGATTAGGAGCGAGATTGCGATCGCCTTTTCTCGGAATTTACGGAATTGTAATTGGAAAAAACCGCCCGATTTGATACGATGTGTGGGAGACCAACAATTTAACCCTACTAATTTAGGCACTTATCCGGCTTACTGAAACTTTATGATACAATGCACACAAGAAAAATGAAACGTTACACAAAAATCTTTATTCTACAAATTGACGGCGATGAAGCGATTTATTCCCAGCAAATTTCGAATATAAGAAAATGAAAAATTGAAAAGGTAGATAATACATATACAAGAAATTAACATACATAAATTTAAAGCGAAAGTAGTTGAGGAATAAAATTAAACCATCTATAAAATATCATGATGCATCATGTGCTCAGATAAGGTTGAAATGTCTCGAATGGTCATGAAGAAAGTATGGTACATCCGTGACTTGTTATATAAGCCAGATAAATTAGCATATATAAAAAAATATAGCGCTCTTAACAACAAAACGTTAATTCCTTCAAGTCAAACAATCAATCATTACAAATAGAACAACCAAGTTCTAGAACAGTTGAAAACGGTTTTCACACGTTGCATACGAGATAAGGCCTAAAAGGCGTTTACACTGTGCTAGGCGTCGAACACAAAAAGTTACGTAGGAAACAATAGAAAAGGTCGCGACGACAATAACGTCACACTTGAAGCAAACGTGTCTTCAGTCAGTTACACTACGAATGTCCCCATTCTCTTTGAAACAACCGACGGTTTTTGTTTCTCGCCTTCAATTTGCTCCGGCCCAAGGCCTCAAATCTAAATAAATTAATTCTGCCCCCAATATTCTAAATGCGCCTCTGTTTTTGATTATCACAGAGATTGCTTTCTAAAATTCATTTAATTGTGAAATTCACATTTCTATGTTCCCTTAGAAATATACTTTCATGTTATCTTTTCGTGATTTTTAAATGTTATCTAAATGGGCCTCGGAATTAAATTAGGGAGAGGGCCGTTCTTGAATACCTTTTTAGTGAGTTTATTTATATATATTTTTTTTGCTTTAGACTAACAATATTTTTTTTTGTTTGAAAAGAAAATAATGAAATTAAGATCTCAACTGAATTTTGGTAAAATATAGATCTTTTTTTTATTATTTGTAGGTGCTTTATGCTATTGTCTATGATAAACTATATGTTAATATCAAATCCTTGGAGTAAACAGTCTGCAGAAATGAATGGAATTTAAAAACTTAACTTATTTTGATTTTACGCGACTTTATTAGTTTAAATAGTAAAACATCTAGAACTTGCAATTTATCAGAGCACCTTATTAATAACACATTATATATTAATTAGACTAACTTTGTTTAATAATTTTTGATGTATATTTTAAAGAATCATGTTTAAAATTGTTTAGAAAGTAAAAACTTATAAAATGCACTATATCAGAAATTTTACTATGTAATGTGATACCAGTGTCATTATTATATATAATATTCGGGGGTATTTTTCTAGGGTGTCCCTTAGGCAAATGAATCCGAAAGAATAGAAGAAGTTCGGTTGCTGTGGCGGGATCACAGGTGGCTGAGAGGCGTTGTCACGGTTCGGCGAATGATGCGGGTTTGAATCCCGCCTCGTGATCGATTTGTTTCTATTCTTTTACAATTTCTCAATCAAAGCTTTATTACATATTATCCAACAACATACATTTAGCATTTACATTTGATGAGGTAAAGACAAATCAATACAGAGAGGTTTATATTTTAACGTGAAAGAAAGTAAAAAGTTTTACTCGTACAGGGCTTCCAGGCAAAGAACCCTGAGCTATGTCAGACTTCTTCCAGCTGGCTAGGTGCATAGTGGTATACCAACCAAAGTGCATTATTTAGCGCTAACAGCTGCCAGGTCACGCCTCAGCGCAGATATATATTTTTAAAACTGTTCTCAAAAACTTAATATTTTAAGAATTATTATATCTTACCCTTTTTACATAGACGTAGACTTTATAGGCTAAGTAACAATAAAAATGAATAAGTGGCACCCGTTATAGGCTAAGCTCAAGAGAGCTTGAGTAGACAGTCTGATATCACATTCTCCCTAAAGCTAAATCCATTAAGCGCACATGGCGCTCATGGCCACTGTTTCAGTGTCAACATACGGGCCTGGGCTTCCTTTGATGCACGGTAAAAGACTCCAGGTGAAACGGGCCGCTCTGAGTTCAAGCGTTCCAACAAATACAATGTTCGTCCTCTTGGAGCGCGAAGTCGATTCGCGGCTTAAGTCGTTGCTACAAATGAAAGAATAGAAATAGAAAACTGAGTTACATCAGTATTATGAACTGACTGTGCTAATTTGAATAAGAATAAAAAAGGTACAAAAAAACTTAGTGTATTAGAAAAAACAATCTAAAATAATTTATAAGAAGATAATCCCTAAATATCATTTAACACCACGTTCACTGAACCCAAATTTTGTACGAGACGTGATTTGATTGAAATTAGAAAATATAAATTAAATAGTTGGAAACATAATATACCAAAAGCTTGTTAAAATTGTTGATCGTTGTCAAATCCAATTCTAGTTTTTCTTTATGTTTGCAAAATAAATTTTAAATAATGGAGATTGCATTTTAATTCAATTTTTAATTTTAAAAAGGTTTGCTGTAGACATGAATTTGAATCATTAGAAGTTTATTGTCGTAAAATAGTCGACAATATGTAAAACAATATAAACTGGTACCAAAATAAGACTTCTTGATAAATGGCAAAAAACGTCACTAAAGTAGTAGCTATTATCAGAAGCTTATGACGCTTGCTAAGTTTGGCCATATTAGACCGAAATTCACATCCCACTGAAAATTCGCAAAATGTTCAGAACATAATTATAAACAAAATATCAATATTTTTCGATAGGTATTTAGAAAATAAATTGTTTGAGGTCAAAGGTCACCATTACCAAAAGAAGTACAGGTTCATTTATATTTACAAAGCTTATTTAGCAAAAACCGATATATTTAAAGAGTTAGTTGGGACTATATTATATTTTAATATGCATAGCATAAGCGACTATGTGTAAAACTGTATAAATTATACATGAAACATGAGGAAATGAAATAAGTAACGCCATTTGTAAAAGGTCGTTTAGTTTGTCATCACTTAAGTGCGAATAGAAACTTTATTTAATGAGAATGCCGTGTTAGGTGAAAATATGTTTGTGAATGTATTGATAGTTTGATATACATTGCTTCATTCATAGCGATATTCAATGTAGTTACAACTAATAGATGTAAGTAGTAAATGTATTGTTCAAGCTATTGAGGCGCTTTATGTTAGCGCTTTGAATTCGGAAAGAACTTTTTTTAAGTTTTTATCCTCAAACGGACACAAATCCAATATATGTAAATTCATAATATTTCGCGTTGCAGTTCTCGATTTGTTAGTGGTAAAGATTTTAATGAGACGAACATTTCAAATTCGTATACTCTTAATGGGAATGCGTATTAAATAAGGTTTCTACAACCTAAAAACTGATATAAAATTAAGTATAAAATTTTAGGATAGAAAAATTAACCCATAACAAAAACATCCACTAGTGAGACATGAGGGCAATGCATTCTTAATCTGTTTCACATATAGTTTCAGTCGAACCTAACCATTATAAATTTCATCACACGTATTATTTATTTCACTATTTATATATTTAGCTTGTTTTCATTATTTTCATTACCAGGCCTTAAAACGTAAGTGAACATTCAACATACAAAGAAGTTACACAGCGATACGATCGTAAAGGATAAGTTACCTTGGTACGGGGTCGGGCGCGATTCCCAAATCACAAAAGGGACGGAAAGACCGTCATTTACCCTCACGTATGACGCTCAGGAAGATTTTAAAGTCAGTTTAATGTGTGTGTGCTTTAGAGAATAGTTCCTCCGCTTGTGCATGTGAATTAATTTATTGGTGTTGGTGCTACGCTGGAATAAAATTTATAAGATAAATACAAATGGCTTGATTTTCTAAATGGGGTTCTGTATTTATTAGCCGTGAAGGATTTCTCTTTGTTTGCGACTTGGAAAGAGTAAAGTATGGTACATTATTTTTTTTTTATGTCACAGTCGGCAATGGAGCTGGAGGGACGCCTGATGGTAAGCGCTACCACCGCCCATGAACATTTGTAGAGGCGTAAAGTCGATTACAGACCTTACGCCTCTACAAATGGATTGCCGACTTTAAATTGGGAAGGGATTAAGAAAGGATTGGCGAGAGGAATAAAGGAGAGGACTGGGAAGGGGAAGGAAAAGGATATGGGCCTCCGGCTCCCTCACTCAGCGAACGAAACACAGCAGAATGCTATTTCACGCCGGTCTTCTGTGGGGGTGTGGTACTTCCCCGGTGCGAGCTGGCCCAATTCGTGCCGAAGCGTGCTCGACTACCACATACAAAACAACTACAATTTTTAGGACTAATTCAACATTACTATGAAGTCATAAGTGTTTAAGTGCAAAGGTGAAATAAAACAGAATTCTGGGAAGGAGAGTCGACATTCCCGGTTCGGCTCGAATTGGGCCAGCTCGGCACCGGGCAATGAACTTACTACTTCTATAAGATACGAGTACGTGAGTACGAGAGAGTACGAGTATTATACCACCATGGAAAATAAAAGCAAGTGAATACTGTTTCGTATAATCCTTCTAATATACTAAATGCGAAATTTTGTAAATATGTGTGAGTGATTGCTCTTTCACGCAAAAACTACTAAACCGATAGCAATGAAATTTGGTACGTAGATAGCTGGACCACTGGATAACATAAAGGCTATTTATCCCGATATTCCTACGGGATACGGACTTACGCGGATGAAACCGTGGGGCGTAGCTAGTAAATAATAAGTGCGGGGAACTGGAGGCCCGCATTCTTTTCTTTCGCGTTTAATTCCTTCATTCCCGCCATTAATCTTCTCCTTATCCCTAACCCATTAAGAGTGAGCACCGCATTCGCAGAAGTCCTCCCTCTTCAAATTTTTATGGGCAGTGGTAGCCGCGTACTATCAGTCGTCCCACACGGCCCCTCTAAGTTTATCATTTAGCATGTTTCAGTTCACCTCAGTTTTCACGAGGATAATCTATCATCAAAATGTATTATGCACCGAGGATAAAATAATAAAATAAAAAGCACCCAAAACCTTTAATACTTATAAATAAGGAGCTAATATCAAGATTATTTCATAATTCAACAAAGCACAAACTAATATTTCTATCAAATTCACGAATTTTACCTACTTATTGGTTCATTAGATCGAGTCATTAATTTAGCATAAGTTTATTTATTTTTCATTAATTTATTTGATTACGCAGTTAAAACTGATGAAGATGATTATCAATCATTGACTACTTATAATTATTATCCTACAGAAATTAATTAGCCTACATATTTTTAATTTTTTTGTTGTTATAATTTTTTATCCCTTTTTTTCATAATGTGCTCTTTGTTATGAAAATTGTGTGGACGAAGGAGTATCAATGTTTTCAAGAATGACTGAGATTGGTTTTAAATAATTTTAAACCATTATTTTTATGTATTTATAGAACCTAGTCGATAAAACTGAAACCAGAAAATTGTCCATTGCTTTTATGCAAGTTTTTTTGGTACAAGCATATTATATTAAATTTTACTATATCATTATTAAAATGTCGTTTAAATGTTTTATTATTGCTGCTTCTCAGAAATTTTCAGTAAACGAGTAGACAACCTATCGAAACAAATAGAAAAATGATGCATATACTTTCAGAAATATTCAATATTTTATGTAAGTTTCTTAATTTACAATTACTAAATATTTTATAATTTAAAGTGTACAATGAAAAGCTTCGTTAAACTAGTTTTAAACGCAAGATCAACTTACGTTTACTGGTCAAGTAAAAGCTACTAAAATATGTAGTAGATACGTAGTCTTATGTAGATATTAAGCGTAATAACCCAAAACTGGACTAGGACAAAAAAGCAATCAGTGTTAAAGTAGATTAAAAACTAAAATCGATACCATCATTACTATTAACAGTAGTTAGATGTGACTGGGAAACAATGATTCAGTATACATAGCTTCCCCACTTCCATATAATTTCAATTCTCAATTTTCACTCCAATATGGGAGCGGAAAACTTATATTCTAATGTTATTTTAAACAAGTCAAGATTGTGTATTTGTGAGTTTGTGACTTTGTGGGGGTAAGGTCTGGATCAACTGAACCGATTTAAAAAATTCTCTAACACGAGACACGATATATTTTATCTTATTTTCAACCCGGAGCAACCGGGATGGAGCTGGGATAACCGGTTAGTAAAACTTTTAATTCGTGATTTCCTAATCTTTGAAAAATGTTACAACATAAATATTTTCAACCCAGTTCGTTCTATAAAACACAAATTAAACACCCATTTTTTTTTTACTTTCCCGTTCGATAAATCGCAATTTTACCCTTCGAACATAAGTGCTAAACATTAATCTACCTAGAAAGTATTAGGAATTAACAACCGAAGTTAGTATTGTAAAGCTGAGTTGGGAACAACCAACAACAGTAATCCATACGCATTAGCCAACTCTAAGCTTGCCTGAGAACATGCAAAACATATTGTATACCTTTGTACTAAATCTACATTGGTTTGATGATTTACACATTTGCTGGTTGTTATGGCAACAATCATATTTATTATCCTATTTATATACGTGAGTATTAAGAATCGATGTTTGCGATAAACCGTTTTTACCTTTATGCTCTTAACTTCCCGATCTGGGATCAGATATTTTTCCTTTAATTTTTATCCATTTATATAAACTCGCCGTAACATGAAGCCATTCGCGCCATTTGCGACCCCTTCTAACCCCCTTTATGGGTAAGACTAGGAGCATCAATTTTTAAAAGGTCAAGAGGAGTTGCACATTTTTAATTTAATTTTTAATACATTCATAATTTAAGAGTTGGTCTGTAAAATAATTTCAAGGTTTATATGCCTACCAAGTTGCTAAGTCATTCTCATCAGATCTTGTCTATAGGCACTTAATTAACTCAATTAACACCTTGGTTTTTATTCGATTTCAATTTTTATATCTCTACTACTTTTATACAGTTACATAACTTTCCCTTTTTACAAAATATGTTTTACATTCTTTCCCTTTTTCCATAGGTTTTAGTCGACTACTGTTTTTATTCAATTTTAACCATTTACAATGGCTTTAGCGCTGCTCTTAAATTCTTCCTCGAATAATATTTTGTGCGCGGATTGTAGTAAGCCGTACATTTATTAAATTCGCACTGATAATTCTTCCTATGTAATAAATATATAAGCCCATGAAATGAAATCTTAACAAAAATTCACTAATCGCGTTAATTGCGACATATGCTATAAGATTTATTTGTCATATATGCCTGTTACTTATAAGATATGTTTTAGATCAGTATTCCTTCCATCCTTTAAATCTCTCGTCTTTTTAGTCGCCAAAAAATGCTATTTTATAGAGGTATTTAAATATACCGCCTTTACTATTTAAATGATCAACATTTTTTAAATTAATTCTTGTATTGGAGGAAAGTACAAAAATTAGCATGTTTATGGGAATAAATATTAAGTATTATTATAAGTCATATCGGAACATGACTGATATTAATACTCAGTATTAGACACGTATACTATGAAGATTTTAATTTAAGACGCATTTGATATCCGACATTCCAATGAGGGATTTGGGACTAGTTCATTAATATTAACAAAATTTAATCAAATAGCTTGACAGTCGAACATGCTTTGGGATGAATCACACTGGTATTACACATTTTCATAAGATTTATTCGTATTTACAACACTAATAGTGTAATGAGTCGGATGTGTTTCTACATAATAGATATATCAGCAGCACATCAAACACAAATAAAGAAAGTTGAGATATTTTATTTTATTGTAAGATGTCCAAAATAATATTATTTTATTTAGAATATGATGAACAGTTAGTCGATAATGTTTTGATGTAACTACGTTACAGTTTTTACTTAGAAAGGCATTCAAGAAACAATTAATAAATACTACACCTTTTTACGCACCTTTTTACGTTCGAAAGGACTTATTTTGTGAAATCTGAAGATATCACTAGAAGGGTCACAATATTAAGAAAAGAAAATAGCTTTTTTGATTAAATACTAGCCGATTCTGAAAAGATGCGCCTGATCAAATAGACAAGAATAAGTATTGATCTGTAAATAATAATAATATGATGTACACGAATCACAAATACAAACATACCAGCGAATACAAATCACATTCCATAGCGTGGACCAGATACCGCTCAGGTAGCGTTTCGACAAATCACGAACAAAACAGGTCGGAACGTTATTATGCAGAACAAAGGTGATTTAGCGAAGCATTAAATTTGTACGTGAGCCGCGTCCTATATCTATTTAATAGCTGAGATAACAAGTTCCCAACTGGCGACGTGTGATCCGTCCTGTTTGTGAATCTAATCAATTATAGATGATGTGATGTAATCGGCTAATTCATTTGAGGTGAGGTGGCGATTGATCAGATTTCATTTGATGATTCTAAGATTTTACCTTTTTGTTTAATCCAGTTTTAGTGTGCGATTGTAAAAATGTTCCTTCGTTCATATTATTTTAGTCGATTTGACTAGCTTTTGAGGTTGTTGTTGTGATATTATAAATAATGTAATCCATTACATTTACAATAAATTAAATATAATAAATAACGTTTATCCGTTTCAAACATTTAAGCATTATTATCTCATAAAAACGTGAAAAACGTAATTCACTAAGAAATGGTGGCACATTTTTATACTACTCATACTATGATGGGCAATATAAATAAATATTTATTATCTTGTGTACACGGATACCTATAAACATCCGGCTGTATTTCATGAACTGTGAAAGACAGTTTTCACCGTCGATGTATGTACTGAAATACGGCAACAGTATCGTATCACGCATAAGCTCCCTTGCACTAAACTTGATTTCTTTCTATTTCGTATCTAGTGGTATGGAATGCTTCTTGTCAAAAGTTTTACTCACGTCGGCCGGGCGATTTTTTATTCAAAAACGCACGATAATCGGCATGTCTATTGTTTATTAAATCAATTCTGCTTAGTGATGTTTCATTTCACTGAGAAAACATAATAATTTTTGTATAAAAAGTTTGTTTTGCTTATTCTTAAGTCTAAAAGCTAATAATGTTAATAATTTTCGCGTGAAGACACTGTTTATCGCAACGAGGTCATAATTTATCGCAATTAATGTCAATCATTCAAAAATTTATGAAGACTTTGTTGGAATCTAATTGAATTTGAGTCAGACTGGCCGTTATTATCAAGTGTCTATCGTTAATGAAGACGAATGATAAATAAATTTAAAGATCAGGAAAATTTTGTGAAGAGGCTTATTTCAGAAACGATGTCAAAAATCTAGAGTATTATTATCAATAAATAAAGACATTCTTATCATAATTCTTACTCAAATTATGAATTAGAAAGTGTGTGTACTCCTTTATCCTTTAATGTGGGAGTCGAACACGTTTCGGCATGAATTGGACCATATCGCACCGGGGATGTACCACTCAAGAGCAGATATGCGGCGTGAAGTGTTAACATGCTATTGTGTTTCGTAAAGTGGGCGGGGGATCCGAAGGCCCGTTTCCTTTTCTTCACCCTTCCCAGTTCATTCTTGATCCCTTATTATCACCTCTTAAAAGCAGGCAGTGTATTTGCAGAAGCACTGCCAGTATTCATATGTGGTGATCGCTTACCATCAGGCGAACTACGAACTTAGTAGCCCGCTACGACATAAAAGAATCCCGCCCACTATCAGGCAGGCTCAGAAATTATATCATGAAATACCTCTGTTACAACGTGAAAGAATGAACATTTGTATCTATATAATACAGTAAGGATACCATATATTTCCTTACATGTGTTCATTGAATCCTTAAGTAATCGCTCCGGTGTTCAGTTTCCAACAACAATCATGTTAAGGTACACCGAAAATCAACGTGCCGGATGACATCAATCTACATCGAAATTTGCAAAATAGATGTTGCTTTTGATTTTGAAATGAGCTGCAAACCAGAGAATCTAACAATGCAATAGCAACCGTTGTTCTTTGATTTACAGTTGACTTCAGATTGTTCGGGGAAATGCATAGGAGAATTATGTTGCTAGATCTGCAAACGGGCAGTCAGATATGACACAAATTATGCGTTAGCGTTGGCCGATCAAAACAAGCTGGTTTTATAGATGAGTTTGAAACGTAACCGTAACGTGGCATAATGATGCCCTGCAAATTGGAACAACGAGACATTGCAATTTTGAAGCATTGGTGATGACGATAATGTTGGCTAAATGGAATTGTCGTCTTGGGTTTGGAATCAGCGGTGCTGTTCTGAATCGTAAAACATGAAAGTAAAGTATAGTTTCAGGTGTAGTACAAAAAACGCTCCTATTATATACATGCAACTGTCTGACCGTCTGTCCCTTATTTACTCCTAAGCCATTGAATAAAATTAAGTGCAAGTATTGAGACTTGAAAGAAGTGATACCTGAGAAAGGATACTTTTTTATCCCAGAAATCTCATGAGAACAGTAACTATGCGAGGTTTCCTTAACTACACTGGTGAAGGCGTGAGCGGAAAGCCAGTACTAATACAATAGCCATTTAAAATGGATTAAGAATAATTTTAACATCTAAAACACCTATGCTATGCTATACTCTATACATTATACGTAAAAAAGTCTGCCTAGTTTGTGTAAATAAAAGTTTATTAAATTAACTTTTAAAGTGGATATTTAAAACATTTACTACATATTAAACAAGCTATCTGATAGGCGGAGTGACCTGTTTAGTTTTGCACTTTACGCTAATATTTTATGCTTTGAGCTGCAAAATGCCAACGAGGAAAGGATATTTAGAATAATACACGAGCGTGGCTTAGGCCAATTCTTACGGCTTTATCTCGCAAGCCTTTGAAGAAATTTAAAAGGCTTTAGACCTCGTTCATTGTGGGTGTTCCAAATGGTTCATATTTTAAATCTTGTTACAATATGGTGTGTGTCTTGCAGATGAGGTCTTGGGAATTCTAAAGGGTTTTCTTTTAAATATTGACATCTATTGCAGCCTGTATAAAATTTAATTCAATCGAAATTGTCCTCATGACACAATTTTATATATTGTGTTATGGTTAATGTTAGGAGTATATTTAAGGTTATCTGGTTTTTTTTATATATATGATATCGAACCACAGTCAGCTATGGTTAAGGCTAATAAATACAATCATCTTTTTAGCGGCTAATTGAGTTGATGGTTCAGCTAATTTGAAAATAGAAATTTAGCACAAGTAAATGCTATTATTATATATAAAAAAGCAGCAGTGGCTCAGTTGTGAGAACCTCGGACTTCAATATCTATAAGTCGCGGTTCGGGACCGGGCGAGCGTGCAGGAAATAAATTGATTTTTCTATTTATCTGCAGATGTGATTAACATCACAGGAAAACATTATGAGGAAACCGTTCACATGTTCAAGAATCAAAACTTCGACGACATGTGATATCTGCCAATCCGCACTTGGCCAACGTGGTGGATTATGGCAGGAGGCTTGTGTTCCAGCAGTAGGAACATATATGGGATGATGAATTGCTATTATTATTTAGAAAACTAACCGCGGTTTCACCCGCGTAAGTCCATATCCCGTAAGAATATCGGGATAAAAATTTTCCTGTATGTTGTTCCAGTTGTCCAGATGTCTACGTACCAAATTTCATTGAAATCGGTTCTGTAGTTTTTGCGTGAAAGAGCCACAAACACACACACATCCTTATAAACTTTCGCATTTATAATATTAGTAGGATTACACGCCATACAATCAGACACCTTCCAAGAGAATGGATCACCACAATATCGCTAAAAATAACCGAAATACTTGCGAAGTAATGAAATGAGAAAAAGTTTTTTAATTTAGGCGGGACGGGCCGGGAATGCTTCGGTTGTCGGCTTACCTCAGGTGGATAACTGAAAAATTATTGTTTTCGAAGCGTGGACGTAGAATGGGATATTTTTGACGGTTTCCTCTGTTCCTCGTGTAATAAACGGTTTGTAGTTTCTATATCGAAACCTGTTTGGTTATGTTATATATAATTGTTTAAAGCGATCAATTTGTACGTGTTGTAAGAAAGTATTAGAGCCATGGTTACTCAGTGGTGAAAACCTTGAACTTAAATTGAAATGTCGGAAGTTCGAGACCAGACGAGCTTGCAGGAAATAAATGGATTTTTGTTGATCTGCGCATTTGTCCATCAGCACTTTTCGAAACGGTGAAGGAAAACATCGTGAGAATAGCGGCATGTCGTGTTAAAAGTTCGACGACACATAGGAGGCCTGTGCCCTTGCAGTGAGAACAAGTATTGGCTGATAATGAAGAAAATTGTATAATTAGCTTGTTAAAATGTTTCGTCTGCTTATAAAAAATGTACACTACTACTGTTAACCTTTATTTTATATTGATAATTTGTGTCTCACCTTGAGCTAAATACGTAAGCGACGAAAGTAAATAGCGTTTTCGTTATTTGACCATTGATTCTAACTTTCAATCACTGGACATTTTTCAGTTCTAATTAAATTTATTGTTTTAGTAGTTTTGAAAAGATCATACATGAATTCTTTGATTACAGCTTTATAACCAAGCCTGTGGAAGGAGTTAAGAATTTTTTTACTATATTCGTGAGATCTGAATAGAGAGTTATATCATAATACAATTAAATTATAAAAATATATACTCTTATAAGCCTGGCAGAAGAACGTTTGTCGAGTCAGTACAATGCAAAATGCATAAAATAGTAAAACATAAGCAGTATGCAGTTGAAACCCTAGTTTGTCGGACATCCATAATAAGTGGAGTCTTACAAAGGATTTGTGGAAATCCTTAGGAATGCACGCCTTGTGTGAGACTAACTTTAAAAGTATTGCGAGGTGTGGACGTACTGACAGTGAAATATTTTAAGCCAATTATTATTTATCATATTTTGTGCAATCTGTTTGTTTTTTATTTGTATTTATAGATATTGAATGACACAAAGACATGGATTTTTGATTTCTTAAATTTTTATTTATTTATTACTAGCTGCACGCCCTGGCTAATCACGGGTAGATGTTTTTGTATGTTTTCAAAGTTAAGTAAGTAGCTAGGTAGGTAATAAATCAGAGTAAGAGTGGAGCACGTTTCGCCACGAATTGTACCTGCTTGAATTGCGAAAGGTTTCTATGAAGGTACGAATACTACGGACATCATTGACATAAATATTGCATAATATACATATTGAAACGTAGTGATAAATGATGAAAGCCAACTATCGGTGTGTTACTTGGTAACTGTCAAATTCTTCATCTCATTTTTTATTTTACATTTGTTATCTCAATTCATTTGTTCTATTATAGATTAGTGAAACACATAACAAATGAATCTATAGCCATATAGGGGCACCGGTAACCCATTTAATAATTTGTCATGTTCATAGGAGTATATAATATGACACCTTACTAAACTTATATTAAGTTCCTAATTAGTCGCTTTTTCATCTGAATCAAAGATTTTTATATTTCTATTAGACTTTACTTGCTATTGTAAATAATTTCTTATACACAAAATAACTGTTGATATTAATACGACTCGCGCTGAATCGCTTTTAGTGAGACCATACAGATAAAAATATGCTTAATTGAATTGCAACCACTCAAGTTACCGCACTTTTGTTTGTTTATATAATAATCTTTTGTTTGAAGTGGTTTTAAAAATATCTCATGGAAATTGTGTATAAAATCACTCAAATACGCAATTAAAATATTTAACCGTTTAGTATTTGGTAGTAGTTTTATTTTATTAGTATTAGGGTTTAACAGGAATTGGCTGAACTTCAATGTTAAATTCAACATCAAATTAATAAATATGTCCAATAATATAATTCTTTTTATATGACATCAACAATAATATAAACAAAAAGTTAATAACGCCTGAATGTTAAATAGCTGTAAATATATATAAGGTTGTTTTATTCGTTATATTTTCAAGGTAGTATTGTATTTTATTATCTTATTAAATGATGTATACCTTAAACATGATTAAAACCAAGACGTAAGTAAATAATATTACAAACATCCACAATAACACAAACTATTCGTAAATCACGTAAATAAAAAATGTTAATAAAGACATCAAACGTAATATAATAAATACTCAGAACTTCAACTCATTCTCTCTGAATATAAACAAAAAACATGCTATTAATATACACAGCCGGATAACAGCTCGCATTTTGTGAATTGATCACGGAATGAATGAATAATCAAGGTAAGCCGTCGTTTAATAAAAAGTTTAAATTAATATCCCTGTGTTACGTATGTTGAACGTATCGGATTATCTCAAATTCAAGCCGCAAGCTAAGCTCTTATTACAATCCCGGTTGAGATTTGCATAATTCAAAGGGGTTTTATTAAAATGTAGCGACTGTTCTGTGCAAGAGTTAAATAGATGAGATAGTGGATGATTCATTGATTATCTGAGTGCTTTGGCTCCTTTCGGGTAGACGTTTTTGTTAATTGTACACTTTTAAAATTAATAATTGACAACATACCACAGATAATTAAAGTCACAACCGTTCTTTAGTTGTAAATGGCTTAACCAGTGTGACTTTTACATAATATGTCGATGTATTTACATGTGCATTGTAAATATATCAAGTGAAAAGTGTTTCATGTATAAGTTACGCATTGGACTGAGTTGCTTAAAGTTTGATATGAATACAATAATAATTGAAGTGGAATATAATATAATTCACGCGAGTGAAACTGCCTGCTAAAATTAATAATGTATTTTAATAAACATATCAATCAATTCGGAAATTATTTCATAATGTGATGAGGCAGTTGAAATACTTAATGAAATATTAATATAGAAATACTACAACAAGGTATATAACAAAGTATCTTCCCAATTTATGTGTTCCTAAACTATGATTTTGATGCGGGTTTTCTTTAACAGATATTATATACAAGGTTTATATTTATTTAATATGCCAGAAGCCGGGGCTGACCACAGGTGGGAAAGAAAATCGTGCTTTTGGGTACTGTAACAAACCAGTGATTTGTATTTTCATTATGTAGGAAAAATATTAATATTATATACAATAAGAAACATGATTTCTATAGTAATTGAAGTTCAGTTGAGTGAACAATAAAATATTACATTTTTAATATTTCACATTCATAATATAACATATTAGGAATGAAAATAATGTATTTGTATTTTTTAAATAAAAATGGCATCTGAATCTTCTTATTTGTTTGCAGCATGTCATATTTTTGCATTCACATTTACGAAGTATATGTGTAATGTTTAATTTACTATGAATTAATTCCTAAAACGATAATCGGTTTTAATTGCATTTAACTGTTGAAAAGGCTATAATTTCATTAATTACACGCTTGATTTATTTTAAACCTATAACATTACAAATTTGTGAAACTAATTATAACATATCTGTTAAAATCATTTTGTAATTGAATTAAACTTTTTATTATACAAATAAAAATTAATTGGTCCAACGTACAACACAGTGCATTTTTAATTAATAAACTCAATATATAAAACACAAGGGTGACTGACTGATGATCTGTCAACTCGTAGCCCAAACTACTGGACCGATCGAGCTGATATTTAGCAAGCGGATAGCCACCATAATGTAGACTAAGATAAAATTTGATAAATTCTCCCTCCAAGGGGATAAAATAGAGGATGCCAGGTTTTTTTTTGAAGACGCGAGTGACGCAGCGGGCAAAAGCTAGTTTTATACAATAAGTAGCTGTGCCCTGCGGCCTTGTCTATGTGTTATTCCAGTTGCCCAGCTAATTACGTACTAAATTTCATTGCAATCGGTCCAATAGTTTTTGCATGAAAGAGTAACAAACATACGCACATCTTTACAATCTTTTGCATTTATAATATTAGTATGATAGGATTCTTATAAACGGTTGATGTTAATAATTAGGTACGAACGACAAGTGACTACTGGCTTTGGGTGTATTTCCACGAATATATCTCACAAGATAGTTGGATTTTGCTTCTTGGAAATAAGCTTTAAGTTACTTACGTTGTATGATGTTGAATTTTTAATTTCTATATACATTTTCTTTTTATTTATAAGACTTACTTACGAGAGATTTTTTTCAGAAACCTGCTTAAGATGTAGCATTAAAATCATAAGTAGTTTTAGCAGTAGTTAGTAGTTGATTTTTATTGAATTAAACATTCTCAATAAATAATAATAAGAAGAGAACTAATCCAAATTCAAATGGTAGGTACTACACCAACCAGTTTTCAAATAAAAAAATATCATCAAAATTGGTTCCAACAGTAAAAAGCCCAGGCCTTACAAGATACGCTTATGTATAAATTATTTACTTATATTTAATTATTTTAAAGCAGTAAATGTAATAAAAATCGTCTAAGAATCTTAATCGTATACTCAAAAATCGTGATGTGTATTGAGTGATCCACGGCCCGACAAACTAGCTAGTAGGGGACTAACGAGCGACTTATATATCATGATAAGCGAACTGCTTAAGCAAAAGAAAAATATTCATACATTATATTATTAAACCATATATTAGTTTACATAACACTCACAAGTGATATATAATGAAGATTTATTGTACAAAATGCCCAAACACGGAGAACAGATCACATTAAAAATTAATAAAGATGAAAGCGTCGCGATGTGAACGCTATTTATAGCAAAGTCGTATCTCAAATATTGTTCACGGATTCACAAAATGGGATAAAAAAGAGGAAAAACGGTCCAATTTTACGCCTTCACCAAACCACACTAAAGAGGCTTTATTTAATCTTCTCACAAAGTGTATCGTGTATAGCGATATTATTTTATTTTCTTAACATCGGATTTGTGACGTGAGAAATATAATTTCGTTTTAAGTGGAAAATTCTAGAATACAATTTTGCCAGGCATGTAAAGCGGGGAATTCAAGGTTTATTGTATCGAATAATTTGAATGCTTTGATGAATAAGGCATTGTTTCATTCTAAGCCTTTTGGTTGAGAGAAAAGTCTCCCATTCACAATGAAATCCAGTAAAAGCATTTTCCAATAGGACAAGAAGAAGGAAAGGGTCAAAGGCGTCTGAGGTCACACAAGTCTGCATGCAAGTAATTATTGTACCAAAACTTCGATAGTGAACAGTCCACTTTGGAAGTTAAAAGATAAAATTCCAGAAATACAAATATTTACGTAATAGTTTAGAAGATACTACAAATTCGTATGGTGTAAAATAACAAATGTTTTATTAGCTTAGGCACAGACTAACCGAGTCGTAAATACGCTTAAGGGTTTCCTGTTTTCCCGCTGGAGTTTCCTTCCCAAGCGCCTAGAGACTACAATAGTCTGTGCCAACGAACAACGAACCTACGTATGTTAAGTAGAATGTGTTTTAAAATTGTAAATGATTCGACTACTTTATGATGCGACTAAAATATCCTAATAATAATAACAGTTATATTATTATTATTAGGATATTTTAGTTTTTAAAGGAGAAAGTGTAAGAGAAATGTTTTATTGATTATTTTGAATAATTACACGTATAACTTATTGTATGAGATTTGGCATTTGTTTGGCAAAAATTGTCTAAATATGTAATAACATCTCGATTTATAAAAATAGTCTGGATAGCCTATTTCGATAGGTTTTCCCCACTTAAATTTCTGTATCAAATTTCATTAAATCGTTTCAGTCGTTTAGGTGACAAATAGGGGGATAAGGAAGATAGGGACAGACAGAGTTATTTTCGCATTTAAAATATAAGTATGGATTAATTTTGGCACCAGCACAAGGACAAAATATCTTTATTCTACAAAAAACCTTTCCCATGTCTCCCGAACGCCATGCTATATATTTTACAATCGATTTATGCTAGCTGAAAAAGAGTAACGCAGAGTTACGTCGCGCGGCGTTACCGAAACTAATGGATAGAGGGAAGCACTCGATTGACAATAACACGACAGTTCCGGGAACGATGGTGCGTGGAGTAAGTACAGGAAAGAAGCGATTTAATTAAACTTTAATTGTATTGTACGATACAGTCATTTCACCTGGATTTGGACAGTGATTACTATAGAAGAGCCAGAGGAGAGATATTAATAAATTGGTGACATGACGCACTACATATTGTCGTCCATCGTTTATATATATTATGGAGTTAATCTAATTTTTTTTTGTTTTTTTTTTATTTTTTTTATGTCATAGTCGGCAATGGAACTGGTGGGTCGCCTGATGGTAAGCGCTACCACCGCCCATGAACATTTGGAGAGGCGTAAGGTCAATTTCAAAGACCTTTCGCCTCTACAAAAGCTAAATATCTAAGGACATCAGGTACGTAAATCAGTCTTGAACTGTAACTGTGGAATGGTTCTAGTTCTATTTAATGAACATTTTAGTGTAAAATGACAAATATTTTTAAAATTTTGTCGTATACGAATTAGGTATATAGTAACCAGGTGACTAAATCACGACAACATTTAAGTTTATATTAAGTTCTCATGTTACAACACAGCCGTTTAATTATTAAATACGAAATATATCTAAATGGTGGTATGTAATTTTAATAAGTTTCTAGGCTGGACTTTCTCGTTATTATCGATAAAGATTTATATTCACCAGCACACATAGATTTCATAACTTGAAGATAAGATAAAAAAGGAAATACATACTATATATTATTTAATATAAACTACAATACATCGAGATATGTGATTCAATTAAAAGTGAAGGTATTTCTCATCTCCTATTACTCGAGCACAATCCAATAAAACAGATCCAAGCCACGTTTGTCTCTAGAGGCCCGTTAAATTACAAGGGCCGAGAATCTTATTTATTTGACGGATGAAAAGTGGTCTTTTAAGAGTACTAACAATGCCTTTAGAAAACACGAATCGTTTGATTTCGATTCTGTCATTGAAATGTTGTTGACCGCTATTGTGTTTGTCGTGGATTGGGGTGGGAATTAATGCTATTAGTAGTGAGACATGATCCTTTTAGATAAATAAAAAATAAAGTTAGAGACTGATATAGAATAAATTGAAAGGTGAGAAAAGAACGCCTGTAGGCATCTCACGAAAAATTCCTATTTTAAATTCATACTGCGGGTACGCTATATTTTTAGTGTTGTATGTACTTATTTTATTATACCCTATAGTTAAAAAATATAAAGTCCAATGAGGTTTTTACTGGATCAATTAATCGAACGATATTTAATCGAATCTTCTAACTCTAAAACTGTTTTTATAAAAGTTCGTTTGTTTTGATTTTTTTTTTATTTGATGGATTATAGTGGGTACATTTAATTTTGTTATTTGTAAAGATGAAGCTAATAGTTTTAATTATTTTAGTAACATTACAGATATCAATTAACCGTATTTTTAGATGTCCTCTAATTTGATAGATAATGGGCACAATTCCACTAAACGTTATAAAATGTTCCTTAAGAATGTATAATTGGAGTACCTACCCCTTAATAACGAAGTTGGTCATTCTTCAATTAAAATATTAATTACTAATGAGACGCCCCTCACTAATATTTAACTACTTCGTTTCTCAATTTATGTTCAAAGTAAGAAACTGCGAGATGAAATTATCCAATATTTTATGAGTCGCGGAGATTTACTCTTTCCCAATTTATGTATAATTGAATCATCTTTGAATGTTTCTGTTATGTTATTCTTAAAAGAGGGTAAACAAAATACGAGGTAATTGAGTTTTATTGGGAAATAATATTTAAATATTATATAACGAAACGTAAATAGGTTAAGTACTCGGATGACATGATACATAACATTTTTAAAAAACGTTATAAGCCTATTACTTTTTGCGTTATCATAATTCTAACAGAGGTTTCCAACAGTAGGTATGTATGCGTCCCTACTATTATAAATGCGAAAGTAACTCTGTCTGTCTGTCTCTCTGTTTGTTACGCTTTCACGCCTAAATCACTGAACCAATTTTTTTTATAATTTCATATGAAGGTAAACTGAACTTGGGAAAAGACATCGGATAATTTTTATCGCGAAAAAAATGGTAGAAGGAGTTGAAATAGGGAGATGAAAGCGATATAACCGAATTCAACGCGGGCGAAGCCGCGGGCGGAAAGCTAGTACTCAATATCTTATTCTACCAGTTTTTCTCTTCATCAACCACCCCTCAACAAGAACAAATAGTTGAAAACATATAATCCTATAATCTGCGAGTGGGAAAACATTTTAATACTGAACAAGATCAAATGTATTGCTTCATACACCAAAACTTCTGTCATAAGATAGACATCTCGTCATCAAATGGCAGTAGAGCGGACTCACAATTACGTAGCTGTATCATAACAGACTGTAATCATTTATAACGGTGCCCAGTAAGCGTTACAGTGCCGCAACAATAGTAGAACCTTCTGGGTGGCTCTGAAACTTGCGATGTTTCTTAGTGATACCATTATATAATGTCTTTTGATACTAATAATTTATTCTAATCTAGGAATATGCTTTAGCAGAGTCAGTCGTATTATGGTTGTAAAAAAATAAAAATATGTAATAATTCTGCAATATGAGCTATACTTTTGTGTTACGTAATTCATTTTGATTTGTGCGATCAATTTATATAGTCTGATACAATATGATAAATATATCTTGACTAATAGAATTTAATGAATTTTTCGCATTATTACAACATTATAATCAAATAACAACAACAATACAGTTCTGGAGTTTTATATTTTTGTCATTAGCTACTTTCTTGGTCTCACTTATTTTGAAAATATGGATGGTATCGGTTATATAATTAATATAAATATTTCATATACAAATAATAAAGAAAAGCTAAATAATTTTCGTATAGAGTAACCGTTTCAGATTCCTAACTCGATGAGTTTTGATTAGGAAGACAAACTAATTATATAAGTTTCCTTTCTTCCTTTTCATACAATCAGATGCGCTTATTTTCCAGGTGGTTTCTATACAAAAGTCCATATCCTATTTAGAAATATACATTTGCAGCGGCCGCAAATCAAAGGCGGTGATCATGAGGTAGACCACTATCTCACTTGCCTGCTAACAGATAAAAAAAACTGTATATAGACTGGATTTTGTCGAAATTTTTAATTGGTTCATACAGAAATTAATGATTGTAAAATATAAAGATATTACTATGATATATATTTAATAGCCACACTTAGGTCACGCAAGGTCCTAGATTTGCTGAGTAATAATTCTGCAATATTAACACACTCCAGTGGAAATGTATGACTCATGTAGCTTTGTTGGAGAATTTCTTACCGTTTTCTAAGAAAACGTACCTGGTACGTTTGATTGCACTCATTAAAAGTTAGCTTGTTCTTAGAAACGTCTAGAATTTGTAGCACCAAGTTTTAAATACCAATGAATTGGTCACAATTGAAGTTTTCAGTTTCTGTGAGAATTCAAGTAGACCAAAGTGTATCAAATATCCGAAAAATTATAAGTATTATACATTGCATTTGACAAACATAATTATTTCTACAACTATGATTTATATAGTATTATTTAATACAACAATGTAACAACAAAAAAATGACTTAACGCTTTAAAATGAGGTAGTAATTTAAAGGAAACAATTGAAATACAATATCTTTAAATAATATTATTATACAGATGAACCGTTTCATCTCACCAACCGCATATTAATATTAACTTATTCCAGGAAAGCCCTGTATTTCTTTGAGATTTAAATGTATAAAACCGGTTTAAATATAAATTAACGAACTCCAAACCCACAAAACTCGTGTAACTCTTTTTAAAGTTTGTCTAAAAGTTTATTATACGGAATTTCACGCTGCGCTTTCATTAGAACGCGTCAGAGATTATGAAGTTGGTAACTCTGTCTCACGAGAACACTAACTTCATATCTTTATCTAGGTTTTAAGATAAACTAGATCCGACATTCATTTGGACTTGCGATTTGCAATGTTACTGAGCTTTTCGAATATTCTGGAAAGTGTTTTACGGGCGATTTCAGTTATCTGGTCATTCAATTGAATTTTTAGTTTTATAGCATCTTTATGCCATGGTGTGGCATATTTAGGTTATGTATAAATATTTCATTAGTATATTACATGTACAGCATGGCTTATGTGAATATGACAGAGCCAACCTTACACCAATGAAGGGCATGTAAATACATATATGGCGAATGTTGTGCGGTGGTGATCGCTTACCATCAGGCGAACCACCAGCTCAGTCGCAACACTATCGTCGGAATACACAACAATTATTTTACTGAGATATAAGTAATAAAAGTATATGCGGAGTATTTAAATGGTCAAATAGTCACAATAACATGAAATAAACACGCACTATTTAGAATACAATAGAAACTAAAATAAAACCTTATAAAACATTATTAAATCTAATTTTAATCTACATTCCAGTTACGTCATAATCCTAATTTCACAATTAACATTTAATAGTTCATTAAGAAGCGAGTATCATTACAAGTGCTAATTAGGGGTTTTCAAAGAGCGAAGGAACTTTGTTTTAAAGGAATTTCACTCTTACAATTTTCAGCGGGAACAAAGTTGTTCATAGTTGGGATTTATCGCATAATGCTCTCTTGGGAGGCGGCTATGCACTCCCGGAGACACGTTAGTTCTTTCTTTAAAATATAAGAATATGTATAGAATATATGCGTTTTGATTTACAAATTTTGTGTCATAATTTCTATGTGACTAAGAAAATGTTAAGTAATACTGCACTTGAGATTGTATCGATTGATTATAGTTTTCGTTAAGGACGTTGCTTTACTATGAAGTGAATTACGATTATATGGAAAATAAGTGAAGGGTTCTGAGTAGGTATATAGCACGTGGTAAGACTGGTACATGAATGACAATGATGAAGGTCTCCTTATTAATCAATCATGATTAAATCAAAATTATATAGGTATGAGCTATATGTAATTTAATTATACCAACTGCGGAGAAATAGGTGGAGGTAGTTCACAAACAACAATTTTTGTATGACCTTCAAGACATATAACATCTCAGTCTCCCCGTGACCACGCTCGCTGTAAAGTGTTCGAAACGTCGGGTTAATAATATAATGAATAAATCGCGTTTAAAATCCGTTGAAAAGTTTTTAATTTCTAAATGTATAATACTCGCGTGAAACCAAATACAAGAAAATACTATAATTTAATTATATTTAAGCATCATTAATATAGAAATTACAATAGTTTTAACACACAAATGCTTAAACGTCGTCGTAAATAATACAATTATTGTTAATATAAACAACAATACAGCAACTAGTATGAGTTGAAGCATGATTTAATCTTACAAATTTAGAATACATTACGTAAATGCAATGACTAGGAAGAAGCATCAATCAAGCAAAGCTGCTATGCATTTAGCGCAAAGCCAAACCCGTTTCCGAAACTCACGAAATGTCCAAACTTCATCTGCTAATGCTCCCTTATACAGACTGTATGCACACTACCAGGTGTAGTTTATAAGTACTATATTCTATGGCGTTTTTGGCTTATAATGATAACTCTGTCAACTGATTATTTCCTACTTATAAAACATGTCAAGAAAAAATTAACTCGCAGTGTTCGTGATGTAATTCCTTCGAAGCAGTTTATTCAATTATACCTTTTAATAGCTTCACTTGTACCTTACTTAATTCAAACTTTGTACACTTAACGATCGACGACAATACAACAGCTTACTGAGTTCATCTTATTATCCTGATTCGGATCGCCAGCAATAAATAATTTTATTACGTATACTCTAAACGAGAGAGATAAGAATCAGTTGATTCTTTCATTTTTTACTACATTTTTTTGAACTCTAGAAATATTAAAATATATTTTTACAGTCGTAAACGATATTCTAGCAAAACACGACAGCTATTTTATCATTCATATCATATCATCTTCATGAAGATGGAGTTCTATTTACCTACGAATTTAAAGATATAACTACACTACAAAGAAACGAAAGACAACTTTTTATTAGTTTCATATTCATAAGGACACGCGTCTAGTCACTCCGTAGAGCTATTAACAAGTAGGGTCTTAGATTAAATTGCTCCAGTGAGAAGGATATATTGAGATAGTCAGCTATCGAAGATGTTAAAAGAATTAATATAATAAAGACCATGTCATGGTTGGAAAAATAAAATAGTAAATTCTTTACATTCCTCATGTGCAATATACATGTTTTGTTAGATAATTTCCTTAAAAATATAACTACTGCTAGTCGTGATAAAATTGTGAAACTAATTATTAATTGTTGAATTAACAATATGTTTTGTGTTTCAAGAGCCTTCAGTTATAATGCCGTTACAAAAATAATTATTGTGGAGTCAGGAATTTAACATTTAATTTAACGAAATATTCACGAACTCGTACGAATATAATTACCAAATTAAATTCATTCACAATACTACAATGGCCATTATTGTTATAAAATAATAAAATACGTTCGTTTTGCTTCGCAAATTGTATTAAGAAATATGCAATTAATTTTTACTTTCGATTATTTTCTATATATATAATATGTAGTAATTTTACTTGTCTAGTCAGTAATTGCATACAAGCCGCTTGGTAAGGGTTTGCTCGCCTTGTCTCGAATAAAAGATACCCTATTACTCAGTGAAGATGTGCATTTCCAACGGAATTTTGAATCGATTAAAAAGTTAATGAGTGAAATCGTAACAAACAAATACACAATAATCATTTTTAACCATAAACTAAACTGCATTCAAATAGTCAAAACTAGACATATATAACCGGCATCAGCTTCCATATAAAAAAAATATTTATTTGTTTATTTATTTCTTAAGGGCGACTTACAAAGCATACACTAAAACATTATTTAACAAGAAAAATTATAAATATATGCCGAGTGTGACTTTAACCACAAGTCGCCACGGCTTGATTTTGGACAAATTATAAAATCTACAATCCTATACTAAAACCAAAATTCCACATTATAATCATAGGTTATAGATATAAATTTGATGACAGCGCCGGCAGTGCGCGTGCACCCCACCCCTTAAGTCACTAGTTCAAAGCATAACTCCCAAACTATGTGTCAGTGACACCATCCCACTCCTTGCTTTCAAGAATTCCAACAGTTTTAATCGGCGCTTGTTCCAGAATCGATTTAGACACGGATCAAATCACTTTTCTATTGAGTTCGAATGTTTTAAGTTGCTAAATTAAATAACTTCACCGATTGCTCTTGGAGCTGTGTTGAGTATTGAATGGCAGTTCTATGGAGTAGCAATCAGAACACTAGGAGTCTCTTAAACTTTATGTGATACGAGAATAAATATAATTCGCCAGTTCCTTTTATTTTGCACAAATGTGGAATGCAATAATATTATTGATTTATTGATCTGTATTTTAGATATTATTTTAAGAAAAAACATAGTTAAGAATGTACTTTTTTAAATTGACAGAGTTGTGTTACAATTTTAATTATGTTAGCCGATACTTGGAAGGAGCTCAGCTAATTGGAAGAATTCCCACTCAGATTGGTGAGATATTGTTGTTTTAACGTATATCATATAAAATTTGCGTTGTAAAATACATAAAAACTTATAAGAAAGATAACCCATAATTGGTTCTTATATTGCATTTTTTTACAATTGTTTAATGGATCAAATAGAAGGTAGATTCTATTTGTTATCTATACATGCATAATATTTACAATTTCACGTTTCGTTTTCATTTGATGTTCAAAGTGAAGTCATCAATAGTCACAACCGTCAGCAAATAAAATTCGTTTTGACATACCTATCAGAGAGAAGAGAAATAATTGGATGTGGATAAGGCAGCTTCAAATTCGATCAAAGGCGTATGTCGTGCTGTGCGCGATATTGAGGGACTATCCGCTGAGCTTGAAGATAAACTGGTGGTAGGTGGTTTTATCTAGATTCCACTTCAAGTGATCTATAAATCTGCCACTAATTGACAACATACTTAGATTTTGCATATATGCTTTTAAATTTTGTAATATTTTTGAATTAATAAACAAATTTACTTCAGTGTGAAATATGGGACAAAAGCACCTTCTATGCTCTTTACTGGCTAATGAATTTCATCTTTCTTTTTCAGTATTTTTTATTAGTTTACGCTGGCTGACAAGGATTCCTAGAGTATTAAACGTGTAATCATCCAATCTTTATGAAGGTATAAAAAAAGATTACTTATGTTATTCATATGTGATTAAGTTAACGCATATATTAATATTATCGGAACAAAGCTCGCTTACGTAAATCTTAATAAGGTTCAGCGCTTAGTTAATTTAATTACACACGTGTCCACGTGTGTCTGGGAGCGATATTCTCTGAATGAATTACCATTTTATACATTTTATATCTAAGTAAAAAATCCATGCGAAATGACGAGTATGTTCAACGAAATATAATTGGCCACTTTATCCGAGTGTTTTCATAGAAAGGTATTGTGTGTTTAATGCGAGATTAAACTGTTCTTTTCATATAGTATTTAAATTCATATAGGAAATATTATCCTTAAAGCGGTACTGTAAGGAAGTTTCTTCTAAAAGAAAAACTTTTTTTAGATCGCGCTTAAATAGTACATTACATTTATTCGTAAATCATAACCATGTATTGGACTTTAATTGACCGTTTATCTTTAACATGAGTTTTCAAGCCAGTACCAAGTCTAACCCTGACCTCTCAGCTATAATATAATATGATGACGTTATAAAACTAGATCTTATAAAACAAAAATGCAGCGAAAGCAATAACTTGTCCCATATTACAGCAGTAAACCTCAATCCCGAGAGCCAAGGGGATTACGTTAAACGCATGTTTGTGTGGTGAGAACGGCATACCTTAATATATAATGCTGTGATTTATTACTAAGATGCCAATAAATTAGGAGCGGCAATATTTTTCGGCTGTCGGGCGCCTGGGCTCGCTATAAACGTTATCTTTTGGGGCGACGGCTTGGTGCATTAATGACTAATTAACTTCTGGCAAAGACCAATAAACTCGTTGAGTGCTTTTCGGTTAAAATGCTTATTGTACATTTCTAGCTATAGATGAGGTGACTCCAGATGGGATTTTATCTATACTTCAATACTATATTATAAAGTTGAAGAGATTGTTTGTTTGAAGAGGCTAATCTCTTTAAAATGATCTACTATGTGTTAAGTAATTCTTGAAATTTTGAAATCTTTCACTATTGCCTCTGAATATTTTCCCTAAAGGACATATATACCATGTGGGAAACTGGGATGGACCGCTAGTTAGATTATTATATTTCTTCACCAACGACAGACATTTCATTTATTTATTTACTTAATTCTTTCAGGACAACTTACCAAACATTCACTAACCATTATTAAACAAGAAAATTATAAATAGATAGGCCGAGTGTAGCTCTATTTACAAGTTTTGAAGGAGACTAGTCAAGTGCATTGAAGAAAATGACATAATATATTATTTTGCATAGAAATTGAAATCAATCTTCTACTATATAAAAATAATTCGGGTTTTCCTTCCTGACGCTATAACTCCAGAACGCAGGAACCGATTTTCACGGTTTTACATTCGTTGCAAAGGTCTCGGGCTCCGTGAGGTTTACAGCAATGAAAATTCAGAAAAAATTGCAACAGAAAAGCGGGAAAATCATTTTTCCAAACCGAGTTTGCCGTGTTTGCTAGTATATAAGTACAATACAATCAATTATCTTAATAAATAATCAGTACAAACGAATTGTAATTCATAGTTCCAAATTCCATTTTAGCAAGTTTCGTGCTCAAATTAAGGTCCAAAATATAATAGCAACGGTTCTTCAAGCTATTACTAAGGTATATGAGCTATTTACTACATTCCCGAAGCGATATTGACGCAATAAAATTTATTTGTTTCGCGTAACTCTCACATGTGTCCTTGGAATGCAAAGTATTGCGTTGATTGATCTGTGAAGTTTGAAGATATAACTTTGCGTAGTCTGGTTGAAATATATCAAAGGATTTATATAAATATCACTACTACAATATGTAAAAATGTAATATTGTACAATAAATGCGTAATTTTGTTTGTCTGTTTTAGTAGCACTTGCTTTCTAGTTTTGCCTGTAGATGAATAGGTTTCAATTTGTATGTTACAGATGCTTGTACAACGTAGTATCATCCAACTAGAAAGGTTTCAATATCGAGTTTATTGATGCTGAATAATCACTCCTTTCTGTGTCGGCAAGAGCAATTTTTTTGCTCGACTTGGCGGGAGCAATACCATGACCTCTAGTATTATGTGCGTAGACACATCTTCAAATATTTGTACATACTGTTACTACGGATAATATAATCACAACTTGAAGAACTTTCGTCAATTATATACAATATATTATAGAAGATGAACATGCCATCAAAATCAGTTATATTAAGTTGTGAATCTTTAAGAAAGTGTGTGAAGTAAGTCGTCTAAAACTCAGCTCTAAGCTCGAACGTTGGCAACACATGGTCTAGAATATGTTGAGTTATGATAAACTCCTAAAAGTTTAGTTGAAGTTAACAGAAAGACGCCTTGTGTGCTGCTGATTTGCGTAAGTCAAACTTTTGCTCGGGTTAAATTATATACTATTAGATAAATCTGAATCTTTCCTCTGTCTTTATGTGTTGTATGTTGAATTAATCATTTTGGTAGAAGCCAATCAACATAGAAAAGATCAATTTCTTTGCTATTCGTCTCGTTTTCTTTTTTGGCTTGTAACTTTAAAATTTCAATACAGAGATATAGGTATTAATTGTATATAATTAGGTAATTGTTGTACAGTTTATATTCGATATTCGACCGATTAAATTGAGCATATATTAGTTTCTTTCATAGAAAATCCATTTTAATGAAATCATCGAAAAGTAAAAACGCAGCAATACGTGGCAATCAATTTGCAAGCAATATTCTGTTAAGCCGATAACACTTGCCTGTCATTCAGTTTAAATTGCTTGAGTTTTAGCCCGGCGTACGCTCTTGTGAGTGATTGTTCATTATTTATATAGTATCACTTTTCTTATGTGCAAAACTCATCATCTCTTCCATTGTAGAATGACCCATTAGACAATAACCCATCATGCTAGGTGTGGTTTATCAGATGTATGTCAATGCCTCATCGAAAGAGGCATATGGATAATGTGCAGATAAATTGCTAATAAAAATAAAATTAAGATTTTTTTTTTAATTGATTCCCATTAAATGTATCATATCCTCATCGCGTTGAGAGCAAAGTATATATATAAATTATATTACTATATGTTTAAAATTGTAGACAAAGTTTTTTTTTTAATTTCTTAGAAGTTACGTTGTTAGAAGTTGTAGTGCAGTCATTGAGACAGATGAAGATGCCCTTTGTTTAGAGCTAAGACAGAGAGCAGATTTCGACAAAGAATATGCTTTTATTGTCTTGTCTTTATACTGTAAAACGTTTCGTCTTTCTTGTCGTTGAATACGAGAGGCAGATATAGAAGTCCGACTGCATGTAACCAGAAAAAATCTGTGTGAAAATGAGAAGTTAAATAATTTTTTTGTGTCTATCTGTGATGTGATCTCAAAAAAGGACTAGGTATAAATATGACTGGTTCTTGTGTTTGATATCTCAGAACTATGCTGGCTATGAGCCGATATTAATATTTTTTTTAATACTTAAATGGTGGTCCGGTGCAATGCGCACATTTATGCTTTATATGCGTACTCAAATGTATACATTCGATACGCTGATACATAAATTAGATAGAGGAATTTTAAAAAAGTTTTACCATATAAAATTGTAGTCTATTTCAAAATAGCTGAAAAATAGACGATTGGAATACATTGATAAAGAACAAAGTTACATCGCGTTTCAGATACAAAGCCATATTGAAAACATTGCCTATAACTTTTTTTATGTAATTGTTTTGATGGCTTTGCAAAAACGTGTCGATTTTTCAGGACAATTGAGAGTTGTCTATTGTCAATATAGAACAAAAATTACAGACTAGAGTTTGCTGTACAGATTAAAAATATTTCGGTCGAACATTGTTCGGATATTGCGATGTTTGTCACAATAGTTTTATATTGATTGTTCATAATTGATTAATTGAAATAAAGTTTTTAATTGTGCTATTTTCTAGGAAATTCGCTTATTTACAAATGTCGCTTCAATGAAACATTTATTGTGATTATATAGCTATCAAATAAAGATATATGTAAGTCACACATAATAATATTTAATATAACTCCAAAAAGTCCAACTGACTGATGTATCGCTGTGATCCGCAGTTAAAGCTACGGCACCGAGTGGTCTGAAATTTGACAAGCAGACAGCCATTATAATGAGGCATCCACTAAGAAAGGATTTTGATCTATCATAGGATTAAATCCTTAACGAGGACGAAATAGGCAAGCGCTAGTAATTTCTGTATCAGGAAGGGCAATGCTAAATTGAAACATTGAGTAATTCGAAAAATCATACAGACAACAACTTTTAAATAAGGAAACAATATAAGACGATAATATTCCAAACTACGCAACATCCACAAGACATAGAAAATAGAGAGCTGGCGAACAACATGGCGGACGTTAAAGTTCGCTAACTAATTTACCAACTTTTATTTACCTGGCTTGCTCGCGCTCAATCGAAATGTAACATGAAATGGGACGCGATGTAAAAAGACCTATTGGATTCGTTCGGCTTTTCAATACTGAAAAAGTTTGGATGTAAATTTCACTTTGAGTTTTGTAGTAGCTAATAATCATACGTGTAAAGCTGTGGAATATGTCTGGACTGTTCTCGCACTTTATTTAAAAGTAAACATGTACAATAACACTGCTCGTCGCTTAGTTCATGCTGTTAATTTATAGGAAATTGGTAGGATATATCTATTTGTGGTTGAAGTCCTAGAAAATTCCTACGATCCCGCTAAATTTGTGGTGCACCAGAACTCAGTGGAACGAAGTTGGTAGGTTACTGCTTCTTGGCGGTGAGAGTCGGACATAATCCAGAGCTCAACAGTATATCTCAATAGTATTAGAGTGAGTAGAACTACTTAAGAATAAAAATAAAATTTATAGGTTCCATTCATCATTTATTCATCATTCCGCACCAAATACGGAGAAAATCAATATTTTTAATTAAATTTAAAATATCAAACATACTCAAATGAACCACAACTTTTACGTAATCACGTCCTTTCCAAATACGCTTCTAATTCCACTAAACTATGCATATCTAAACAAAGATATCGACAGGGTCGGAGCCCATAAAGTAATAGGGTCGGGCGAGATACAGTGCGGATGCCGCTCCGTTAATCTTGCCAGCGCCTTCCCCTCACATTACATCACTTGTGAATTTTGTCGACCGATAGCAGTTTGCATTTCACAGCCGTCCTGTCTTTATGCTTATATTTGTTAACGTTTTAAGGTTTTAAATACTTTAATCTGAAGAGAGAATCGGTCATGCTTCGAATTAAATTAGATTAAGCTTGTGCCGAGGACAGAAAATCAAATAGCTGCTTGTTTCGTACGATAACTGTGTGCATGGGGGATCTTTCACTTATCCTTCTGTTCTTCCTCCCCCTAGTCAGACATATATATTGATATATAAAAGGACCAGAAATATATATTTTAAGGGGCATATAAGGACTTTCAGAAGCGATGCAGTTTGTATCATCAGATGACACACCCTGATTCCACTTTACAATAAAATACAGCTTGAAACGATAAACCGAATTTGAAATAATTTGTGCTCACTTATTGCTTAGTAAAGGATTCATTATATTAACATATTGCAATATTCAAAATACTATTTGCTACTAACGTCGCTTGCGTTATTATTTTATTCAGCGTGGTTTATCTTTAGCTAAGAAACACAGCCGTAGCCGCCGAAAACATCAGTCATATTAAAAGAAATATATATTTTTTATTATAATAAGGAAGTACTGAAACTTAAATAGAACAAAACCATACATCTAAATTGGATTTCCGAAACGAATGACTAATTGAACCCAAAAGTTTGTAACATTTAAAATAACTACATTTACTACATAACGAATATAGAGTTATCATTATTCACCGCAAATTTAAACTTAGCAAAACATTAATTTACATTTGTATAGAACTAAAATTTACAAGTATAATTGAAGGTAATATACCATTTACTTTTATAGCGGTTTCACATTGTACACCCCGATATCGGGCGAACGACTAAATATCGTATGAAATAAAAGCTTTTGTCATGATCTATTTGTATGTTCAAATAATTGTATGCTTTTAGGTATACCTGTTCATGTCTAACACTAAAGACTTTAAATTATAACAATATGTAAAATAAACGTTCTAATAATAACCAGTTTTTTAAGATTTTCCGGCTTATGGGGTTATTCTATTGAAGATGTTTATATAAATTATTTTAACTTCACGTAATTGGATTATTTTTTTACTACGAATTTTGAACGCAAACTTATAAAGTAAGATTTTTTTCTCTGTCATAGCGGGCAATTGGTGGATAGCTTGTTGATAAGCGATCACCACCGCCCATGAACATTCGCCTCTGCAATTGTTCTGCCCGCTTTTGAGGGCTAAGGGAAAAGGAAAGAATTAACGACTATTAGATATACGCTGTCCACTTCATGAGGTAAGAGATTGGGAAAGGATTGACGAATGGAAAGAAGGAATGGACTGAGATGGATGAGGAAAAGGAAACGGGCTTCCTGTTTCGGGTACGAAACATAGTAACAGTACTATTTAACGCCGGTTTACTGTGGGTGTGTGGTATTTCCCCGGTGCGTGCTGACCCAATTCGTGCCGAAGCGGCTCGACTTTCACAGTAAAGAAGTGATCCTTAAGATTAAAAATGCTAGTAAGATCAATTTCGAATGAAAACTTGAGGGAAGCCAATACGAATCTGACATATACCTATACATATAAAAAGTTGAATATCATATCCGATATCGTGTCGGAAACTATAAAATGCTGTAGTGGTTGGCAGAAGAGCTAAAACGTTAAAATGTTGAGGTAAAAGCTGAATTGTGGTGACCTAAGTTTAGCTGGCTAAATGAATCTTAGGTATTTGATAAATGTAATATTATATTGTCTATAAATTCTATTATTTTCACTAATAATTTTCAATTTAATTCCAGACAAAATTTGATACCATTATTAGGGAGGAGTATTTATTATTAGAAATTATATACAGCTGAAGAGTGGATTTATTTGTACGTGTTAATCTCAGGAACTTTTTTGAACGACATAACAGGCAACTGAACTGGTGGTTTGTCTGATGGTAAGTTGTCTGATGCCTCGTTGATTTTGTTATTTTATTGTGTTGTTTCAAAACAATATAGAATTTCAGTCCTTTACTTATAATATATAAGTTTTGACATATTTACACGGGTTTCGTGAGTTATATATCTAACTTTGAATAATATCATCATCATCATCATCATCATCAGCCCATATATGATCCCACTGCTGGGACACAGGCCTCCTATGAGGGTTCAGGCCATAATCCACCACGCTGGCCAAGTGCGGGTTGGCAGATGTCACATGCCGTCGAACTTTTAATTTTTGAATAATATAATTTTCTTATTTTTCCCCTGTGTATTTTCAATTATTATTTAATTGTCCTGTAATATTGAGATTTACTTTACTAACTATCGTAAATTAGATGAAAAAGTTCATTAATTTTTCAAACAAAAAGAACTTTGTAATTAAATGATATTATAAAGTGAATGATGAATAAAAGAGTATCTGTATACAAATTAAAGTTTATTTCTATTGAAATTAAGGATAGAGTAAGAGTAATAACAAGCCCTTTTTAACTTGGAGAAAACAATAATCATTTGTAAACAGCAACGTTAATCATTAATACAAACATAAAATAAGCGAGAAGCTTGTAAAAGTCGTCGTGAAAAAGTAAAGGGTCGCACAAAACAGTTCCCAAAATAAATAAATGGCGCCACAAGGAAAATTAATGAGAACCCTAAAAACAGAATAGGTTAATTTAGGAGGTCTGGTAAGTTCATGCTCCAAGTAAGGGACTCATTTTGTCATATTTTTATATCACATTCTTTTGAATTTAAACGAGACGCAGGTGTAAATTTTTATGTCACAAGGACATGGGATTTTCATAATTACACGCGGTCTTGAAGATGATAAGTTTTGTAAATTATCTTTTGTTGTTCATTTAGGTTTTGTTTACTTGGCTGTTTTCCAAATTAGGATAATGCTTTTGACTTGGATTAGTTTAACGCGTGAGAAATTCGTTATTTATAAATCGATTTGTGAAATGTTATTATTTTTTAGTTATTTGATATTATGTAAATACCCTTGATGTAAATTATGTAAATAAAGGAGACTTTTCCATAGAAAGTTGATTTATAACAATTGATAATTCAAAATGTCAAAAAACATTTTCATATTATTTTAAATTTACTCTAGACAATAGCACAACTTATGGTGAAATAGATAATAATAAGCAGTACAAATATAACACGGACACTATATAGCTATATAATTTTAAGACACTTAACAAAAACTAATCAGGGTAACAAGTAAAATTTGGGATTTTTATGATTTCAATTAATTTTAACGTAACTTTTTAAAATCAGTTTCTTATGATAACGAAAAACGGAGGGGTAAATTAACGTTTCTAAGCCCTTTTTATGTGCACATGTGCGTCTAAACAGTAGATGAATTTGGGATATGGGATGAGGAATAGAATGGTTGGTGAGAGGAAAATAATCGGTGAGCAATATCCGAGTATGCGTCAAGACAAATTTAGGACAAGCCAAGTCTATCAAACTCACACACACGATCCCAAAACAAAAATTGATTTGACGGAATACATTAGAGTTTAGTTGGTAGTCATTGAAGTACGACAGAACCCCCCGCGCCCTAACTCTTGACCTGAGCGCAAATCCATTCTCCTTTCTCTTCAAAAGTAAATTGTTTCTGACATTTAGTACCTGAATTACATAAAAATATTGCGGTAAGCTGTTTAGAAAAACACCCCAGAATATCGTATGCTGAAATGCTGTGCCACCAACCACCACGTCGCACCGGCTCAGCTAAAGTTTATATGGCAGCTATTAGAAAATCGGTATTTATTCTACTTAAATATCCACTCCTTTTCTCATATTTAGCTCCCAGTGATATCTTTCTCTAGCTTCGGGTTAAGGAATACATTTGGTGCAGAAATTTTAATGAAATGATGGCTGCCGTTCAGGCCTTTTGGATGATCATATCATTCGAAGACTTTCTCGAAAATGTGGGTTTTCAGAAAATGTATTTGATGCGTTATTTCAGGGTAAGTTAAAAGTACCTTTATAACGTTATTAATATTTATTATCATTACTTGTGTGTCAAATTATATCATATTTCTTCCCTTGTGGGAATGAAACAGGCTAGAAATATTTATATTCCGCGTGTAGCAGATTTACAACATATATTTTCCTATTATGTTGCTTATTTTGTTTTATGTGGTAGTTAATGAACTATAAGGACTCAAGGCTCAGGCTTCTATATCAAATAACAGGAGTAGATTATTTCCGTTTAGGAAATCTGTAAGACAATTTATGGTTTTGTAAATTGTGTCTTCTGTATTGTCCAGAACATTGCCACTTTCAAAATATACTTGGTAAGTGGGTATAGGTTTCAGTAACTGCAACATAGTGGTACTACGAACTTCAAGATTTCCTATGGAACACACCAACATAGAAATAAACTAAAGATCGACTTTAGACCATACCAAACTGTATTGTATATAACAATGAGGAGTATTCTTTAAAGACAAAGAAAGATTCGAGATACATTCCATGATGGTTCACCTAATCCTAAAACGTGGTAAGAAAATACAGCAATATCCGAAATAATCAAATATCAGAGCCGCAGTAAAAACGGCAGTAAAGTTAAATTAAATCTTTTGTTCAAAACATTCTGAATATTTTCCTTATGACCGTGCCGTGAATTTAATTTTCATATGCAAAATACTAAAAATCCTGCTTCGGTTGTCATCTCAATGTGAAAATCATACTATCCTACAAATATCTTACTCATATTATAAATGTGAAAGTTTTAGTGTATGGATATTTGTGAGATTTTCAAGTAAACTGATCGGGTCTGTGTAAAATTTAGTATAGAGATATAT